>NW_028227475.1:0-94248 GCF_978045245.1 Mus caroli | reverse complement strand
ATCAATGTTTTTTAGCTTTTCTTGACATATTCCAGGACCTTCAGTGTGAATTTTAAATTTTCCACGTTTTTCAGTATTTCTCGCCATATTCTGTGTCCAACAGTGTGAATTTTTAATTTTCATGTTTTTCAGGGTTTCTCGGCATATTCTGGGTCCTGCAGTGTGATTTTCTCATTTTTCACATTTTCAGGTTTTCTAGCCATATTTGGGGTCCTTCAGTGTGAGTTTGTAATTTTCTAATTTTTTCAGAGTTTCTCGCCATATTGTGGGTCCTACAGCATGTATTTTTAATTTTCCATGTTTTCAGGGTTTCTAGGCATATTCTGGGTCCTACAGTGTGATTTATTCATTTTCGATGTTTTTCAAGTTCTTTCGCAATTCTGGGTCCTTCAGTGTGAATTTTTAATTTTCTACTTTTTTCAGGTGGTCTCTCCATATTTGGGGTCCTTCAGTGTAAGTTTATAATTTTCTAATTTTTCAGGATTTCTCAAAATATTCTGTGTCCTAGATCGTGTATTTTTAATTTTCCACGTTTTTCAAGTTTTTTTGTCATATTTTGGGTCCTGCAGTGTGATTTTCTCATTTTCCACGTTTTTCAAGTTTTTTCGTAATTCTGGGGCCTACAGTGTGATTTTCTCATTTTTCAACTTTTCAGGTTTTCTCGCCATATTTGGGGTCCTTCCGTGTGATTTTTTACTTTTCTAATTTTTCAGTGTTTCTCGACATATTCTGGGTCCTACAGCGTATATTTTTAATTTTCCACGTTTTCAGGGTTTCTCGGCATATTCTGGGTCCTACAGTGTGATTTTCTCATTTTCGACGTTTTTCAATTTTTTTTTCCAAATCTGTGTTCTGTAGTGTGATTATTCTCATTTCCTTTTTTTTTTTTTGGATTTCTCGCATTTTCTCGGTCCTATAGTGTGAGTTTTGAATTTTCCTTGTTTTTCAGGTTTTCTTGCCATATGAGGGGTCCTTCAGTGTGAATTTTTAATTTTCCACTTTTTTCATGATTCTTCCCATATTCTGTTTCCGATAGTGTGAATTTTTAATTTTCACGTTTTTCAGGGTTTATTGGCATATTCTCGGTCCAGCAGTGTGATTTTCTTATTTTCCACGATTTTCAAGTTTTTTCGTAATTCTTGGGGTACTTCACTGTGAGTTTTTAATTTTCTACTTTTTTCAGGGTTTCTCGCCATATTCTGGGTCCTACACAGTGTATTTTTAATTTACCACGTTTACAGGGTTTCTAGGCACATTATGGGTCCTACAGTGTGATTTTCTCATTTGACGCTTTTCAAGTTTTTTCGCAATTCTGGGTCCTACAGTTTGATTATTCTCATTTTCCAACTTTTTCAGGTTTTTCTGGCCATATTCGGGGGTCCTTCAGTGTGAATTTTTAATTTTCTACTTTTTTCAGGTTTTTTCGCCATATTCTGGGTCCCTCAGTGTGAGTTTTTAATTTTCCCTCGTTTTTCAGGTTATCTCTACATATTCTGGGTCCTTCAGTGTGAATTTTTAATTTTCTACTTTTTTCAGGTGGTCTCTCCATATTTGGGGTCCTTCAGTGTAAGTTTATAATTTTCTAATTTTTTCAGGATTTCTCAAAATATTCTGTGTCCCTAGATCGTGTATTTTTAATTTTCCACGTTTTTCAAGTTTTTTTTGTCATATTTTGGGTCCTGCAGTGTGATTTTCTCATTTTCCACGTTTTTTCAAGTTTTTTCGTAATTCTGGGGCCTACAGTGTGATTTTCTCATTTTTCAACTTTTCAGGTTTTCTCGCCATATTTGGGGTCCTTCGTGTGATTTTTTTACTTTTCTAATTTTTCAGTGTTTCTCGACATATTCTGGGTCCTACAGCGTATATTTTTAATTTTCCACGTTTTCAGGGTTTCTCGGCATATTCTGGGTCCTACAGTGTGATTTTCTCATTTCGACGTTTTTTCAATTTTTTTTTCCAAATCTGTGTTCTGTAGTGTGATTATTCTCATTTCCTTTTTTTTTTTTGGATTTCTCGCCATATTCTCGGTCCTATAGTGTGAGTTTTGAATTTTCCCTTGTTTTTCAGGTTTTCTTGCCATATGAGGGGTCCTTCAGTGTGAATTTTTAATTTTCCACTTTTTTCATGATTCTTCCCATATTCTGTTTCCGATAGTGTGAATTTTTAATTTTCACGTTTTTCAGGGTTTATTGGCATATTCTCGGTCCAGCAGTGTGATTTTCTTATTTTCCACGATTTTCAAGTTTTTTCGCAATTCTTGGGGTACTTCACTGTGAGTTTTTAATTTTCTACTTTTTTCAGGGTTTCTCGCCATATTCTGGGTCCTACACAGTGTATTTTTAATTTACCACGTTTACAGGGTTTCTAGGCACATTATGGGTCCTACAGTGTGATTTTCTCATTTGATGCTTTTCAAGTTTTTTCGCAATTCTGGGTCCTACAGTTTGATTATTCTCATTTTCCAACTTTTTCAGTTTTTCTGGCCATATTCGGGGTCCTTCAGTGTGAATTTTTAATTTTCTACTTTTTTCAGGTTTTTTCGCCATATTCTGGGTCCCTCAGTGTGAGTTTTTAATTTTCCTCGTTTTTCAGGTTATCTCTACATATTCTGGGTCCTTCAGTGTGAATTTTTAATTTTCTACTTTTTTCAGGTGGTCTCTCCATATTTGGGGTCCTTCAGTGTAAGTTTATAATTTTCTAATTTTTCAGGATTTCTCAAAATATTCTGTGTCCTAGATCGTGTATTTTTAATTTTCCACGTTTTTCAAGTTTTTTTGTCATATTTTGGGTCCTGCAGTGTGATTTTCTCATTTTCCACGTTTTTCAAGTTTTTTCGTAATTCTGGGGCCTACAGTGTGATTTTCTCATTTTTCAACTTTTCAGGTTTTCTCGCCATATTTGGGGTCCTTCCGTGTGATTTTTTACTTTTCTAATTTTTCAGTGTTTCTCGACATATTCTGGGTCCTACAGCGTATATTTTTAATTTTCCACGTTTTCAGGGTTTCTCGGCATATTCTGGGTCCTACAGTGTGATTTTCTCATTTTCGATGTTTTTCACTTTTTTTTTCCAAATCTGGGTCCTACATTGTGATAATTCTCACTTTCCACCTTTTTCAGGTTTTCTCGCCTTTACTCTGGATCCTACAGTGTGTTTTTGAATTTTCCTCGTTTTTCAGTTTTTCTCGCCATATGCCGGGTACTTCAGTGTGAATTTTTAATTTTCCACGTTTTTCAGGTTTTTCCGTCATATTCTGGATCCTACAGTGTGATTTTCTCATTTCCACGTTTTTCAGGTTTTCTTCACATATTCCAGGTCCTTCAGTGTGAATTTTTAATTTTCCACGTTTTTCAGGTTTTTCCATCATATTCTGAGTCCTACAGTGTGATTTTCTCATTTCCACGGTTTTCAGGTTTTCTTCACATATTCCAGGTCCTTCAGTGTGAATTTTTAATTTTCCACGTTTTTCAGGTTTTTCCGTCATATTCTGGGTCCTACAGTGTGATGTTCTCATTTCCACGGTTTTCAGGTTTTCTTCACATATTCCAGGTCCTTCAGTGTGAATTTTTAATTTTCACGTTTTTCAGCATTTCTCGGCATATTTTGGGTCCTACAGTGTGAATTTTTAATTTTCTACTTTTTTCAGGTTTTCTTGCCATATTCTGGGTCCTTCAGTGTGAATTTTTAATTTTCCTCTTTTTTCAGGTTTTATTGCCATATTCCGGGTCCTTTAGTGTGAATTTTAAATTTTCTACATTTTTTAGGTTCTCTCGCCATATTTAGGGTCCTTCAGTGTGAGGTTTTAATTTTCTAATTTTTCAGGGTTTCTCGACATATTCTGTGTCCTACAGCGTGTATTTTTAATTTTCCACGTTTTTCAGGTTTTTTTCGTCATATTGTGGGTCCTATAGTGTGATTTCCTAATTTTCTACATTTTTCAAGTTTTTTCGAAATTCTGGGTCGTAAAGTGTGATTTACTCAATTTCCACCTTTTTCAGGTTTTCTTGCCATATTCTGGGTCCTATAGTGTGATTTTCTATTTTTCGACGTTTTTCAAGTTTTTTCGCAATTCTGGGTCCTACAGTGTGATTATTCTCATTTTCCACCTTTTTCAGGTTTTCTCGCCATATTCGTGATACCTCAGTGTGAATTTTTAATTTTCTTTTTCAAAGTTTCTCGCCATATTATAGGTCCTAGAGCGTGTATTTTTAATTTTCCACGTTTTTCATGGTTTCTGGGCATATTCTGGGTACTACAGTGTGATTTTCTCATTTTCGATGTTTTTCATGTTTTTGTAATTCTGGGTAATAAAGTGTGAATATTCTCATTTTCTACCTTTTTCATGTTTTCTCGCCATATTCAGGGTCCTTCAGTGTGAGTTTTTAATTTTCTACTTTTTTGAGCGTTTCTTGCCATATTCTGGGTGCTACAGAGTGTATTTTTAATTTTCCACGTTTCTCAGGGTTTCTCGCCATATTCTGGGTCCTACAGTGTGATTTTCTCATTTTCCATGATTTTCATGTTTTTTTCGCTATTCTGGGTCCTACAGTGTGATTATTCTCATTTTCCACCTCTTTCAGGTTTTCTCGCCATATTCGGGGTCCTTCATTGTGAGTTTTTAATTTTCTACTTTGTTGAGGGTTTCTTGCCATATTCTCGGTGCTACAGAGTGTATTTTTAATTTTCTACGTTTCTCAGGGTTTCTCGCCATATTCTGGGTCCTAAAATGTGATTTTCTCATTTACGACGTTTCAAGTATTTTCGCAATTCTGGGTCCTAATCTGTGATTATTCTCATTTTCCACATTTTTCAGGTTTTCTTGCCATATTTGGGGTTCTTCAGTGTGAGTTTTTAATTTTCTACTTTTTTGAGGGTTTCTTGCCATATTCTGGGTACTACAGAGTGTATTATTAATTTTCCACGTTTCTCAGGGTTTCTTGCCATATTCTGGGTCCTACAGTGTGATTTTCTCATTTACGATGTTTTTCAAGTTTTTTTTTTGTGCAATTCTGGGTCCTACACTGTGATTATTCTCATTTTCCACCTTTTCAGGTTTTCTCGCCATATTCCGGGTACTTCAGTGTGAATTTTTAGTTTTCTACTTTTTTCAGGGTTTCTCGCCATATTCCGGGTCCTTCAGTTGAATTTTTAATTTTCACGTTTTTCAGGGTTTCTAACGATATTCTGGGTCCGATAATGTGAATTTTTAATTTTCACGTTTTTCAGGGTTTCTCGGCATATTCTAGGTCCTGGAGTGTGAATTTTTAATTTTCACGTTTTTCAGGATTTCTCTAAATATTCTTGGTCCTGCAGTGTGATTTTCTCATTTTCCACTTTTTTCAAGTTTTTTTGTAATTCTGGGTCCTACTGTGTGATTTTCTCATTTTCCACCTTTTTCGGGTTTTCTTGCCATATTTGGGGTCCTTCAGTGTGAGTTTTTATTTTTCTACTTTTTTCAGGATTTCTTGCCATATTCTGGATCCTACAGTGTGATTTTCTCATTTTCCACCCTTTTCAGGTTTTTCTGGTCATGTTTGGGCTCCTTCACTGTGAGTTTTTAATTTCCTACTTTTTTATTAAGTGTTTCTCGCCATATTCTGGGTCCGTTAGTGTGAATTATTAATTTTCACGTTTTTCACATTTTCTCGGCATATTCTGGATCCTGCAGTGTGATTTTCTCATTTTCCACCTTTTGCAGGGTTTCTCGCCATATTTGGGGTCCTACAGTGTGAGTTTGTTATTTTCAACTTTTTTCAGGGTTACACGCCATATTCTGGGTCCTACAGCATGTATTTTTAATTTTCCACGTTTTCAGGGTTTCTAGGCATAAGCTGGGTCCTACAGATTGATTATTCTCATTTTCCACCCTTTTCAGGTTTTCTTGCAATATTCGGGGTCCTTCAGTGTGAATTTTTAATTTTCTACTTTTTTCAGGTTTTCTCGCCATATGCTGGGTCCTACTGTGTGATTTTTCTCATTTCCATGTTTTTCAGGGTCACTTGCCGTATTCCAGGTCCTTCAGTGTGAATTTTTTTCCACGGTTTTCAGTATTTCTCGCCATATCTGGGTAATAAATTGTGAATTTTTAATTGTCCACTTTTTTCATGGTTTCTCACCATATTCTGTGTCCGACTGTGTGAATTTTTAATTTTCAGGTTTTTCATGGTTGTTCGGCATATTCTGGTTTCTGCAGTGTGATTTTCTCATTTTCCACATTTTTCAAGTTTTTTCATATTTCTGGGTCCTACAGTGTGATTTTCTCTTTTTTCACCTTTTTCATGTTTTCTTGCCATATTTGGGGTCCTTCAGTGTGAGTTTTTACATTTCTAATTTTTCAGGGTTTCTCGACATATTATGGGTCCTACAGCGTGTATTTTTAATTTTCCACGTTTTTCAGTGTTTCTCAGCATATTCTGGGTCCTACAGTGTGATTTTCTCAATTTTGAAATTTTTCAAGTTTTTTCACATATCTTGGTCCTACAGTGTGATTATTCTCATTTTCCTCGTTTTTCAGGTTTTCTCGCCATATTCTGGGTCCTTCACTGTGAATTTTGAATTTTCCTCGTTTTTCAGGTTTTCTCGCCATATTCTGGGTCCTTCACTGTGAATTTTTAATTTTCCACTTCTTTCAAGTTTTTTGTAATATTATGGGTCCTACAGTGTGATTTTCTCATTTTCCACCTTTTTCAGGTTTTCTCGCCATATTCGGGGTCCTTCAATGTGAGTTTTAAATTTTCTACTTTTTTCAGGGTTTCTCGCCATATTCTGGGTCCTACAGAGTGTATTTTTAATTTTCCACGTTTTTCAAGGTTTCTCGGCATATTCTGGCTCCTACAGTGTGATTTTCCCATTTCCTCGTTTTTCAGGTTTTCTTGCCATATTCCAGGTCCTTCAGTCTGAATTTTTAATTTTCCACGTTTTTCAGTATTTCTCGCCATATTCTGGGCACGTTTTTCAAGTTTTATCGCTATTCTGTGTCCTACAGTGTGATTATACTCATTTTCCACCTTTTTCAGGTTTTTTGCCATATTCCGGGTCCTTCAGTGTGAGTTTTTAATTTTCTACTTTTTACTGTGTTTCTTGCAATATTCTGGCTCCAAAAAGCATATTTTTATTTTTTCTCGTTTTTCAGGGTTTCTTGGCATATTCTGGGTCCTACAATGTGATTTTCTCATTTTCCACTTTTTTTAAGTTTTTTCGCATTTCTATGTCCTACAGGTTGATTTTCTCATTTTCCACATTTTTCAGGTTTTCTCGCCATATTCCGGGTCCTTCAGTGTGAGTTTTTAATTTTCTACTTCTTTCAGGGTTTATTGCCATATTCTGAATCCTACAGCGTGTATTTTTAATTTTCCACGTTTTCAGGGTTTCTGGCATATTCTGGCTCCTACTGTGCGATTTTCCAATTTTTGACTTTTTTCAAGTTTTTTTCCCCAATTCTCCGTCCTACAGTGTGATTTTCTCATTTTCCACCTTTTTCAGGTTTTCTCAGCATATTCTGGGTCCTGCAGTGTGAATTTTTAATTTTCCACGTTTTTCAAGGTTTTTTTCCATATTCTGGTCCTATAGTGTGAATTTTTATTTTTCAATATTTTTCAGTGTTTATCATCATATTCTGGGTCCTACAGTGTGAATTTCTCATTTTCCACCTTTTTCAGGGTTTCTTGCCATATTCTAGGTTTTTCAGTGGGAGTTTTTAATTTTCCATGTTTTTAAGTTTTTTTTTCATCATATTCTCAGTCCCACAGTGTGATTTTTTCATTTTCAAACTTTTTCAGGTTTTCTCGGCATATTCTGGTTCCTACAGTGTGAATTTAATTTTCCACATTTTTCAGTGTTTCTCGCCATATTCTGGGTCCCACAGTGTAAATTTTTAATTTTCCACGTTTTTAAGGTTTTTTTTTTGGTAATATTCTTGGTCCGACAGTGTGAATATTTAATGTTTCACTTTTTTCAGCGTTTCTCGGCATATTCTGGGTCCTACAGTGTGATTTTCTCATTTTCCACATTTTTCAAGTTTTTTCGTAAT
This sequence comes from Mus caroli, assembly GCF_978045245.1. Taxonomy (NCBI): domain Eukaryota; kingdom Metazoa; phylum Chordata; class Mammalia; order Rodentia; family Muridae; genus Mus; species Mus caroli. Next base: position 86,221 of record NW_028227475.1, on the reverse strand, counting down.
TCTGGGTCCTACAGTGTGATTTTCTCATTTTCCACCTTTTTCAGCCTTTCTAGCCATTTTTCGGGTCCTTCAGTGTGAGTTTGTAATTTTCTAAGTTTTTCAGGGTTTCTCGCCGTATTCTGGGTCCTAAACGTTGTATTTTTAATTTTTCACGTTTTCAGGGTTTCTTGGCATATTCTGGGTCCTACAGTGTGATTTTCTCATTTTCGATATTTTCAAGTTTTTTCGTAATTCTGGGTCCTACAGTGTGATTTTCTCATTTTCCACCTTTTTCATGTTTTCTCGCCATAATTGGGGTTCTTCAGTGTCAGTTTGTAATTTTCTACTTTTTTCAGGGTTTCTTGCCATATTTGGGGTCCTTCAGTGTGAGTTTTTAATTTTCTACTCTTTCAGGGTTTCTTGCCATGTTCTGGGTCCTACAGTGTGTATTTTTCATTTTCGACGTTTTTCAGATTTTCTCACAATATTCTGGGTTCTTCAGTGTGAATTATTAATTTTTCAAGTTTTACAGGTTTTTTCTTCATATTCTGGGTCCTACACTGTGATTTTTCTCATTTCCACGTTTTTCAGGTTTTCTTGCCATATTCCAGGTCCTTCAGTGTTAATTTTTAATTTTCCACGTTTTCAGGGTTTCTCGGCATATTCTGTGTCCTGCAGTGTGATTTTCTCATTTTTATGGTTTTTCAAGTTTTTTGGCAATTCTGGGTCCTACAGTGTGATTATTCTCATTTTCCACCTTTATCAGGTTTTCTCGACATATTTGGGGTCTTTCAGTGTGAATTTTTAATTTTCTACTTTTTTCAAGGTTTCTCGCCATATTCTGTGTCCTTCAGTATGAGTTTTTAATTTTCCTCGTTTTTCAGGTATTCTCGCCATATTCCGTGTCCTTCACTGTGAATTTTTTAATTTTCCACATTATTCAGGTTTTTTCGTCATATTCTGGGTCTTACAATGTGATTTTCTCATTTTCCTCATTTTTCAGGTTTTATCGCCATATTTGGGGTCCGTCAGTGTGAATTTTTAATTTTCTACTCTTTCATGGTTTCTCGCCGTATTCTGGGTCATTCAGTGTGAGTTTTTAATTTTCCTCGTTTTTCAGGTATTCTCACCATATTCTGGGTCCTTCAGTGTGAATTTTTATTTTTCCACGTTTTTCAGGTTTTTTCGTCATATTCTGGGTCCTACAGTGTGATTTTCTCATTTCCAATTTTTCAGGTTTTCTTGACATATTCCAGGTCCTTCTGTGTGAATTTTTAATTTTCCACATTTTTCAGGTTTTTTCGTCATATTCTGGGTCTTACAGTGTGACTTTCTCATTTTCCAAATTTTTCAGGTTTTCTCGACATATTTGGGGTCCTTCAGTGTGAGTTTTTAATTTTCTACTTTTTCAGGGCTTCTCTCCATATTCTTGGTCCTACAGCTTGTATTTTTAATTTTCCAGGTTTTCAGGGAATCTAGGCATATTCTGGGTCCTGCAGTGTGATTTTCTCATTTTTGAGGTTTTTCAAGTTTTTTCCCAATTCTGGGTCCCTCAATGTGATTATTCTCATTTTCCCCATTTTTCAGGTTTTCTCGCCATATTTGGGGTCCTTCAGTGTGAGTTTTTAAATTTCTACTCTTTCAGGGTTTCTCGCCATATTCTGGGTCCTTCAGTGTGAGTTTTTAATTTTCCTCGTTTTTCAGGTTTTTTCACCATATTCCGGATCCTTCAGTGTGAATTTTTAATTTTCCACCTTTTTCAGATTTTTTCTCATATTCTGGGTCCTACAGTGTGATTTTCTCATTTCCACTTTTTCAGGTTTTCTTGCCATATTCCATGTCCTTCAGTGTGAATTTTTAATTTTCCACGTTTTTTAGTATTTCTCGCCATATTCTGGGTAATGCAGTGTGAATATTTAATTTTCCACTTTTTTCATGGTTTCTCCCTTATTCTGTGTCTGACAGTGTCAATTTTTAATTTTCATGTTTTTCAATGTTTCTCGGCATATTCTGGGTCCTGCAGTGTGATTTTATTATTTTGGACGTTTTTCAAGTTTTTTCGTAATTCTGGGTCCTACAGTGTGATTTTCTCATTTTCCAACTTTTTCAGGTTTTCTGGCCATAATTGGGGTTCTTCAGTGTCAGTTTGTAATTTTCTACTTTTTTCAGGGTTTCTTGCCATATTTGGGGTCCTTCAGTGTGAGTTTTTAATTTTCTACTCTTTCAGGGTTTCTCGCCATAAACTGTGTCCTATAGTATGTATTTTTCATTTTCCACGTTTTTCAGGTTTTTTTCTTCATATTCTGGGTCCTACACTGTGATTTTCTCATTTCCACGTTTTCAGGTTTTCTTGCCATATTCCAGGTCCTTCAGTGTGGATTTTTAATTTTCCACGTTTTTCAGTATTTCTCCCCATATTATGGGTAATACAGTGTGAATTTTAATTATCCACTTTTTTTTCATGGTTTCTCGCCATATTCTGTGTCCAACAGTGTGAGTTTTTAATTTTCACGTTTTTCAGTGTTTCTTGAAATATTCTGGGTCCTGCAGTGTGATTTTCTTATTTTCCACCTTTTTCAGGTTTTCTCCCCATATTTGGGGTCCTTCAGTGTCAGTTTGTATTTTTCTACTTTCTTCAGGGTTTCTCACCATATTCTGGATCCTACAGTGTGATTTTCTCATTTTCCACCTTTTTCAGGTTTTCTCGCCATGTTTGGGCTCCTTCACTGTGAGATTTTAATTTTCTACTTTTTTATTAACTTTTTCTCGCCATATTCTGGGTCCGTTAGTGTGAATTTTTAATTTTCACGTTTTTCACATTTTCTCGGCATATTCTTGCACCTTTTTCAGGATTTCTCGCCATATTTGGGGTCCTACAGTGTGAGATTGTAATTTTGAACTTTTTTCAGGGTTTCTCGCCATATTCTGGGTCCTACAGCATGTATTTTTAATTTTCCACGTTTTCAGGGTTTCTGGGCAAAATCTGGGTCCTACAGTGTGATTATTCTCATTTTCCACCTTTTTCAGGTTTTCTCACCATATTCGGGGTCCTTCAGTGTGAATTTTTAATTTTCTACTCTTTTCAGGTTTTCTCGCCATATTCTGTGTCCTTCAGCGTGAGTTTTTAATTTAACACGTTTTCAGGGTTTCTGGGCATAATCTGGGTCCTACAGTGTGATTATTCTCATTTTCCACCTTTTTCAGGTTTTCAAACCATATTCGGGGTCTTTCAGTGTGGATTTTTAATTTTCTACTTTTTTCAGGTTTTCTCGCCATATTCTGTGTCCTTCAGTGTGAGTTTTTTATCTTCCTCGTTTTTCAGGTTTTTCGCCATATTCCGGGTCCTTCCGTGTGATATTTTAATATTTTATCTTTTTCAGGTTTTTTCGTCATATTCTGGGTCGTACTGTGTGATTTTCTCATTTCCATGTTTTTTCAGGGTCTCTTGCCGTATTCCAGGTCCTTCAGTGTGAATTTTTTCCCACGGTTTTCAGTATTTCTCTCCATATCTGGGTAATGAAGTGTGAATTTTTAATTGTCCAGTCTTTTCATGGTTTCTCACCATATTCTGTGTCCAATAGTGTGAATTTTTAATTTTCAGGTTTTTCATGGTTGTTCGGCATATTCTGGTTTCTCCAGTGTGATTTTCTCATTTTCCACGTTTTTCAAGTTTTTCCGTATTTTGGGTCCTACAAGTGTGATTTTCTCATTTTCGATGTTTTTCATGTTTTTGTAATTCTGGGTAATACAGTGTGATTATTCTCATTTTCTACCTTTTTCATGTTTTCGCGCCATATTCGGGATCCTTCAGTGTGAGTTTTTAATTTTCTACTTTGTTGAGGGTTTCTTGCCATATTCTCAGTGCTACAGAGTGTATTTTTAATTTTCCACGTTTCTCAGGGTTTCTCCCCATATTCTGGGTCCTAAAATGTGATTTTCTCATTTACGACATTTTTCAAGTATTTTCGGAATTCTGGTTCCTACACTGTGATTATTCTCATTTTCCACATTTTTCAGGTTTTCTTGCCATATTTGAGGTCCTTAAGTGTGAGTTTTTAATTTTCTACTTTTATGAGGGTTTCTTGCCATATTCTGGGTACTACAGAGTGTATTATTAATTTTCCACCTTTCTCAGGGTTTCTTGCCATATTCTGGGTCCTACAGTGTCTGTCTGTCTCTCTGTGTGTCTGATCCCCTGGAACTGTAGATGGGCCACCATATAGTTGCTGGTAGTTGATCCCAGGTTCTCTGGAAGAGGAGACAATGCTGTTAATTGTTGAGCCCTTTCAGTGGCTCCACCTATCTTTAAATTTTTAGAAGTATATGTTAGGCTGTGTTTATGTACATCATATGCAGACCATAAGAGGGATTTAGATTCTCCAGGATCTGACACCCTCTTCTGGAGTGTCTGAAGACAACTAGAGTGTACTTATATCTAATAAATAAATAAATAAATAAATAAATAAATAAATGAATAAACATTATTTTAAAAGGATAAGAAAGAAAGAAAGACCAGGCAGGCCTGCCCTCCTTATCTCTGTCTGTCTGTCTGTCTGATCCCCTGGAACTGGAGATGGGCCACCATATAGTTGATGGTAGTTGATCCCATGTTCTCTGGAAGAAGAGACAATGCTGTTAATTGTTGAGTCCTTTCAGTGGCCCCACCCATCTTTAAATTTTTAGAAGTATATGTGAGGCTCTGTTTATGTACATCATATGCAGACCATAAGAGGGATTTAGATTCTCCAGAAGATGACACCCTCTTCTAGAGTGTCTGAAGACAGCTACAGTGTACTTATATCTAATAAATACATAAATAAATAAATAAATAAATATTTTTTTTTAAAGTATAAGAAAGAAAGAATGACCAGGCAGGCCTCCATCCTTATCTCTGTCAGTCTGTCTGTCTGTCTCTCTGAACCCTTGGAACTGGAGATGGGCCACCATATAGTTTCTGTTAGTTGAACCCAGGTTCTCTGGAAGAGGAGACATTGCTGTTAATTGTTGAGCCCTATCAGTGGCTCCACCTATCTTTAAATTTTTAGAAGTATATTTTAGGCTGTGTTTATGTACATCATATGCAGACCATAAGAGGGATTTAGATTCTCCAGAATTTGACACCCTCTTCTGGAGTGTCTGAAGACAACTACAGTGTACTTATATCTAATAAATACATAAATAAATAAATAAATAAATAAATAAATAAATAAATAAATAAACATTATTTTAAAACGAAAAGAAATAAAGAAAGACCAGGCAGGCCTGCCATCCTTATCTCTGTCTGTCTGTCTGTCTGTCTGTCTGAACCCCTGGAACTGGAGATGGGCCACCATATAGTTGCTGGTAGTTGATCCCAGGTTCTCTGGAAGAAGAGACAATGCTGTTAATTGTGAGCCCTTTCAGTGGCCCCACCCATCTTAAATTTTTAGAAGTGTATGTGAATCTGTGTTTATGTCCATCATATGCAGACCATAAGAGGGATTTATATTCTACAGAATCTGACACCCTCTTCTAGAGTGTCTGAAGACAACTACAGTGTACTTATATCTAATAAATACATAAATAAATAAATAAACATTTTTTAAAAAGGATAAGAAAGAAAGAAAAACCAGGGAGGCCTGCCACCCTTGTCTGTCTGTCTCTTTGTCTGCCTGATCCCCTGGAACTGGAGATGGGCCACCATATAGTTGCTGGTAGTTGATCCCAGGTTCTCTGGAAGAGGAGACAATGCTGTTAATTGTTGAGCCCATTCAGTGGCCCCCCACATCTTTAAATTTTTAGAAGTATATGTGAGGCTGTGTTTATGTACATCATATGCAGACCATAAGAGGGATTTATATTCTCCAGAATCTGACACCCTCTTCTGGAGTGTCTGAAGACAGCTACAGTGTACTTATATATAATAAATAAATAAATAAATAAATAAACATTTTTTAAAAAGGATAAGAAAGAAAGTAAAAACAGGCAGGCCTGCAATCCTTGTCTGTCTGTCTGTCTGTCTGTCTGATCCCCTGGAACTGGAGATGGGCCACCATATAGTTGCTGCTAGTTGATCCAGGTTCTCTGGTATAGGAGACAATGCTGTTAATTGTTGAGCCGTTTCAGTGGCCCCACACATCTTTAAATTTTTAGAAGTATATGTGAGGCTGTGTTTATGTACATCATATGCAGACCATAAGAGGGATTTAGATTCTCCAGAATATGACACCCTCTTCTGAAGTGCCTGAAGACAGCTACAGTGTACTTATATCTAATAAATACATATATAAATAAATAAACATTTTTAAAATGTATAAGAAAGAAGGAAAAACCAGGCAGGCCTGCAATCCTTGTCTGTCTGTCTCTATGTATGTCTCTCTGATCCCCTGGAACTGGAATTGGGCCACAATATAGTTGCTGGTAGTTGATCCCAGGTCCTCTGGAAGAGGAGACAATGCTGTTAATTGTTGAGCCCTTTCAGTGGCCCCACCCATCTTTAAATTTTTAGAAGTATATGTGAGGCTCTGTTTATGTACATCATATGCAGACCATAAGAGGGATTTAGATTCTCCAGAAGATGAGACCCTCTTCTAGAGAGTCTGAAGACAGCTACAGTGTACTTATATCTAATAAATACATAAATAAATAAATAAATAAATAAATAAATAAATAAATAAATATTTTTTTAAAAGTATAAGAAAGAAAGAATGACCAGGCAGGCCTCCATCCTTATCTCTGTCAGTCTGTCTGTCTGTCTCTCTGATCCCTTGGAACTGGAGATGGGCCACCATATAGTTTCTGTTAGTTGATCCCAGGTTCTCTGGAGGAGGAGACATTGCTGTTAATTGTTGAGCCCTTTCAGTGGCTCCACCTATCTTTAAATTTTTAGAAGTATATTTTAGGCTGTGTTTATGTACATCATATGCAGACCATAAGAGGGATTTAGATTCTCCAGAATTTGACACCCTCTTCTGGAGTGTCTGAAGACAACTACAGTGTACTTATATCTAATAAATACATAAATAAATAAATAAATAAATAAATAAATAAATAAATAAATAAACAAAAATTATTTTAAAAGGATAAGAAAGAAAGAAAGACCAGGCAGGCCTGCCATCCTTATCTCGGTCTATCTGTCTGTCTGTCTCTCTGATCCCCTGGAACTGGAGATGGGCCACCATATAGTTCCTGGTAGTTGATCCCAGGTTCTCTGGAAGAAGAGACAATGCTGTTAATTGCTGAGCCCTTTCAGTGGCCCCACCCATCTTAAATTTTTAGAAGTGTATGTGAATCTGTGTTTATGTCCATCATATGCAGACCATAAGAGGGATTTATATTCTCCAGAATCTGACACCCTCTTCTAGAGTGTCTGAAGACAGCTACAGTGTATTTATATCTAATAAATACATAAATAAATAAATAAACATTTTTTAAAAAGGATAAGAAAGAAAGAAAAACCAGGGAGGCCTGCCACCCTTGTGTGTCTGTCTCTTTGTCTGCCTGATCCCCTGGAACTGGAGATGGGCCACCATATAGTTGCTGGTAGTTGATCCCAGGTTCTCTGGTAGAGGAGCCAATGCTGTTAATTTTTGAGCCCCTTCAGTGGCCCCACACATCTTTAAATTTTTAGAAGTATATGTGAGGCTGTGTTTATGTACATCATATGCAGACCATAAGAGGGATTTAGATTCTCCAGAATCTGACACCCTCTTCTGGAGTGTCTGAAGACAGCTAGAGTGTACTTATATATAATAAATAAATAAATAAATAAATAAATAAATAAATAAACATTTTTAAAAAGGATAAGAAAGGAAGTAAAACCAGGCAGGCCTGCAATCCTTGTCTGTCTGTCTGTCTGTCTGTCTGATCCCCTGGAACTTGAGATGGGCCACCATATAGTTGCTGCTAGTTGATCCCAGGTTCTCTGGTAGAGGAGACAATGCTGTTAATTGTTGAGCCGTTTCAGTGGCCCCACACATCTTTAAATTTTTAGAAGTATATGTGAGGCTGTGTTTATGTACATCATATGCAGACCATAAGAGGGATTTAGATTCTCCAGAATATGACACCCTCTTCTGAAATGCCTGAAGACAGCTACAGTGTACTTATATCTAATAAATACATATATAAATAAATAAACATTTTTAAAATGTATAAGAAAAAAAGAAAAACCAGGCAGGCCTGCAATCCTTCTCTGTCTGTCTGTATGTATGTCTGTCTGATCCCTGGAACTGGAATTTGGCCAAAATATAGTTGCTGGTAGTTGATCCCAGGTCCTCTGGTAGAGGAGACAATGCTGTTAATTGTTGAGCCCTTTCAGTGGCCCCACCCATCTTTAAATTTTTAGAAGTATATGTGAGGCTCTGTTTATGTACATCATATGCAGACCATAAGAGGGATTTAGATTCTCCAGAAGATGAGACCCTCTTCTAGAGAGTCTGAAGACAGCTACAGTGTACTTATATCTAATAAATACATAAATAAATAAATAAATAAATAAATAAATAAATAAATATTTTTTTAAAAGTATAAGAAAGAAAGAATGACCAGGCAGGCCTCCATCCTTATCTCTGTCAGTCTGTCTGTCTGTCTCTCTGATCACTTGGAACTGGAGATGGGCCACCATATAGTTTCTGTTAGTTGATCCCAGGTTCTCTGGAGGAGGAGACATTGCTGTTAATTGTTGAGCCCTTTCAGTGGCTCCACCTATCTTTAAATTTTTAGAAGTATATTTTAGGCTGTGTTTATGTACATCATATGCAGACCATAAGAGGGATTTAGATTCTCCAGAATTTGACACCCTCTTCTGGAGTGTCTGAAGACAACTACAGTGTACTTATATCTAATAAATACATAAATAAATAAATAAATAAATAAATAAATAAATAAATAAACAAAAATTATTTTAAAAGGATAAGAAAGAAAGAAAGACCAGGCAGGCCTGCCATCCTTATCTCGGTCTATCTGTCTGTCTGTCTCTCTGATCCCCTGGAACTGGAGATGGGCCACCATATAGTTCCTGGTAGTTGATCCCAGGTTCTCTGGAAGAAGAGACAATGCTGTTAATTGTGAGCCCTTTCAGTGGCCCCACCCATCTTAAATTTTTAGAAGTGTATGTGAATCTGTGTGTATGTCCATCATATGCAGACCATAAGAGGGATTTATATTCTCCAGAATCTGACACCCTCTTCTAGAGTGTCTGAAGACAGCTACAGTGTATTTATATCTAATAAATACATAAATAAATAAATAAACATTTTTTAAAAAGGATAAGAAAGAAAGAAAAACCAGGGAGGCCTGCCACCCTTGTGTGTCTGTCTCTTTGTCTGCCTGATCCCCTGGAACTGGAGATGGGCCACCATATAGTTGCTGGTAGTTGATCCCAGGTTCTCTGGTAGAGGAGACAATGCTGTTAATTTTTGAGCCCCTTCAGTGGCCCCACACATCTTTAAATTTTTAGAAGTATATGTGAGGCTGTGTTTATGTACATCATATGCAGACCATAAGAGGGATTTAGATTCTCCAGAATCTGACACCCTCTTCTGGAGTGTCTGAAGACAGCTAGAGTGTACTTATATATAATAAATAAATAAATAAATAAATAAATAAATAAATAAATAAATAAACATTTTTAAAAAGGATAAGAAAGGAAGTAAAACCAGGCAGGCCTGCAATCCTTGTCTGTCTGTCTGTCTGTCTGTCTGTCTGATCCCCTGGAACTTGAGATGGGCCACCATATAGTTGCTGCTAGTTGATCCCAGGTTCTCTGGTAGAGGAGACAATGCTGTTAATTGTTGAGCCGTTTCAGTGGCCCCACACATCTTTAAATTTTTAGAAGTATATGTGAGGCTGTGTTTATGTACATCATATGCAGACCATAAGAGGGATTTAGATTCTCCAGAATATGACACCCTCTTCTGAAGTGCCTGAAGACAGCTACAGTGTACTTATATCTAATAAATACATATATAAATAAATAAACATTTTTAAAATGTATAAGAAAAAAAGAAAAACCAGGCAGGCCTGCAATCCTTCTCTGTCTGTCTGTATGTATGTCTGTCTGATCCCTGGAACTGGAATTTGGCCAAAATATAGTTGCTGGTAGTTGATCCCAGGTCCTCTGGTAGAGGAGACAATGCTGTTAATTGTTGAGCCCTTTCAGTGGCCCCACACATCTTTAAATTTTTAGAAGTATATGTGAGGCTGTGTTTATGTACATCATATGCAGACCATAAGAGGGATATAGATTCTCCAGAATCTGACACCCTCTTCTGGAGAGTCTGAAGATAGCTACAGTGTACTTATATCTAATAAATACATAAATAAATAAATAAATAAATAAATAAATAAATAAATAAATAAACATTTTTAAAAAGGATAAGAAAGAAAGAAAAATCAGGCAGGCCTGCCATCCTCATCTCTGTCTGTCTGTCTGTCTGTCTGATCCCCTGCAACTTGAGATGGGCCACCATATAGTTGCTGGTATTTGATCCCACGTTCTCTGGTAGAGGAGACAATGGTGTTAATTATTGAGCCCTTTCAGTAGGCCCACCCATCTTTAAATTCTTAGAAGTATATGTGAGGCTGTGTTTATGAACATCATATGCAGACCATAAGAGGGATTTAGATTCTCCAGAATATGATACCCTCTTCTAGAGTGTCTGAAGACAGCTACAGTGTACTTATATCTAATAAATACATAAATAAATAAATAAACATTTTTAAAAAGGATAAGAAAGAAAGAAAGACCAGGCACAGCTGCCACCTTGTCTGTCTGTCTGTCTGTCTGTCTATCTGTCAGATACCCTGGAACTGGAGATGGGCCACCATATAGTTGCTGGTAGTTGATCCCAGGTTCTCTGGAAGAGGAGACAATGCTGTTAATTGTTGATCCCTTTCAGTGGGCCCACCCATCTTTAAATTTTTAGAAGTATATGTGAGGCTGTGTTCTTGTACATCATATGCGGACCATAAGAGGGATATAGATTCTCCAGAATCTGACACCCTCTTCCTGAGAGTCTGAAGACAGCTACAGTGTACTTATATCTAATAAATACATAAATAAATAAATAAATGAATAAATAAATAAATAAATAAACATTTTTTAAAAAGGATAAGAAAGGAAGAAAAATCAGGCAGGCCTGCCATCCTTATCTCTGTCTGTCTGTCTGTCTGTCTGTCTTATCCCCTGGAACTTGAGATGGGCCACCATATAGTTGCTGGTAGTTGATCCCACGTTCTCTGGAAGAAGAGACAATGGTGTTAATTGTTGAGCCCTTTCAGTGGGCCCAACCATCTTTTAATTTTTAGAAGTATATGTGAGGCTGTGTTTATGTACATCATATGCAGACCATAAGAGGGATTTAGATTCTCCAGAAGATGACACGCTCTTCTAGAGTGTCTGAAGACAGCTACAGTGTACTTATATCTAATAAATAAAGAAATAAATAAAGAAATAAATAAATAAATAAATATTTTTATTAAGTATAAGAAAGAAAGAAAGACCAGGCAGGCCTCCATCCTTATCTCTGTCTCTCTGTCTGTCTGTCTGTCTGATCCACTGGAACTGGAGATGGGCCACCATAAGGTGCTGGTAGTTTATCCCAGGTTCTCTGAAAGAGGAGACAATGCTGTTAATTGTTGAGCCCTCTCAGTGACCCCACACATCTTTAAATTTTTAGAAGTATATGTGAGGCTGTGTTTATGTACATCATATGCAGATCATAAGAGGGATTTAGATTCGCCAGAATTTGACACCCTCTTCTGGAGTGTCTGAAGACAACTACAGTGTACTTATATCTAATAAATACATAAATAAATAAATAAATAAATAAATAAACATTATTTTAAAAGGATAAGAAAGAAAGAAAGACCAGGCAGGCCTGCCCTCCTTATCTCTGTCTCTCTGACTGTCTGTCTGTCTGTCTGATCCCCTGGAACTGGAGATGGGCCACCATATAGTTGCTGGTAGTCTATCCCAGGTTCTCTGGAAGAAGAGACAATGCTGTTAATTGCTGAGCCCTTTCAGTGGCCCCACCCATCTTAAATTTTTAGAAGTGTATGTGAATCTGTGTTTATGTCCATCATATGCAGACCATAAGAGGGATTTATATTCTCCAGAATCTGACACCCTCTTCTGGAGCGTCTGAAGACAGCTACTGTGTACTTATATATAATAAATAAATAAATAAATAAATAAATAAATAAATAAATAAACATTTTTTAAAAGGATAAGAAAGAAAGAAAAATCAGGCAGTCCTGCCATTCTTATCTCTGTCTGTCTGTCTGTCTGTCTCATCCCCTGCAACTTGAGATGGGCCACCATATAGTTGCTGGTATTTGATCCCACGTTCTCTGGAAGAGGAGACAATGGTGTTAATTGTTGAGCCCTTTCAGTGGGCCCACACATCTTTAAATTTTTACAAGTATATATGAGGCTGTGTTTATGAACATCATATGCAGACCATAAGAGGGATTTAGAATCTCCATTAGATGACACCCTCTTCTAGAGTGTCTGAAGACAGCTACAGTGTACTTATATCTAATAAATACATAAATAAATAAATAAATAAATAAATAAACATTTTTTTAAAAGTATGGGCTGGTGAGATGGCTCAGTGGGTAAGAGCACCCTACTGCTCTTCCGAAGGTCCAGAGTTCAAATCCCAGCAACCACATGGTGGCTCACAACCATCCGTAATGAGATCTGGCGCTTTCTTCTGGAGTGTCTGAAGACAGCTACAGTGTACTTACATATAATAAATAAATAAATCTAAAAAAAAAAATAAAAAGTATAAGAAATAAAGAAAGACCAGGCAGGCCTGCCATCCTTATCTCTGTCTCTCTGTCTGTCTGTCTGTCTGATCCACTGGCCTGGAGATGGGCCAACATAAGGTGCTGGTAGTTGATCCCAGGTTCTCTGGTAGAGGAGACAATGCTGTTAATTGTTGAGCCCTCTCAGTTGCCCCACACATCTTTAAATTTTTAGAAGTATATGTGAGGCTGTGTTTATGTACATCATATGCAGACCATAAGAGGGATATAGATTCTCCAGAATCTGACACCCTCTTCTGGAGAGTCTGAAGATAGCTACAGTGTACTTATATCTAATAAATACATAAATAAATATATAAATAAATAAATAAATAAATAAATAAATAAACATTTTTAAAAAGGATAAGAAAGAAAGAAAAATCAGGCAGGCCTGCCATCCTCATCTCTGTCTGTCTGTCTGTCTGTCTGATCCCCTGCAACTTGAGATGGGCCACCATATAGTTGCTGGTATTTGATCCCACGTTCTCTGGAAGAGGAGACAATGGTGTTAATTATTGAGCCCTTTCAGTAGGCCCACCCATCTTTAAATTTTTAGAAGTATATGTGAGGCTGTGTTCTTGTACATCATATGCGGACCATAAGAGGGATATAGATTCTCCAGAATCTGACACCCTCTTCTGGAGAGTCTGAAGACAGCTACAGTGTACTTATATCTAATAAATACATAAATAAATAAATAAATGAATAAATAAATAAATAAACATTTTTTAAAAAGGATAAGAAAGAAAGAAAAATCAGGCAGGCCTGCCATCCTTATCTCTGTCTGTCTGTCTGTCTGTCTGTCTTATCCCCTGGAACTTGAGATGGGCCACCATATAGTTGCTGGTAGTTGATCCCACGTTCTCTGGAAGAAGAGACAATGGTGTTAATTGTTGAGCCCTTTCAGTGGGCCCAACCATCTTTTAATTTTTAGAAGTATATGTGAGGCTGTGTTTATGTACATCATATGCAGACCATAAGAGGGATTTAGATTCTCCAGAAGATGACACCCTCTTGTAGAGTGTCTGAAGACAGCTACAGTGTACTTATATCTAATAAATAAATAAATAAATAAATAAATAAATAAATAAATAAATATTTTTATTAAGTATAAGAAAGAAAGAAAGACCAGGCAGGCCTCCCTCCTTATCTCTGTCTCTCTGTCTGTCTGTCTGTCTGATCCACTGGAACTGGAGATGGGCCACCATAAGGTGCTGGTAGTTTATCCCAGGTTCTCTGAAAGAGGAGACAATGCTGTTAATTGTTGAGCCCTCTCAGTGACCCCACACATCTTTAAATTTTTAGAAGTATATGTGAGGCTGTGTTTATGTACATCATATGCAGATCATAAGAGGGATTTAGATTCGCCAGAATTTGACACCCTCTTCTGGAGTGTCTGAAGACAACTACAGTGTACTTATATCTAATAAATAAATACATAAATAAATAAATAAATAAATAAATAAATAAATAAACATTATTTTAAAAGGATAAGAAAGAAAGAAAGACCAGGCAGGCCTGCCCTCCTTATCTCTGTCTGTCTGACTGTCTCTCTGTCTGTCTGATCCCCTGGAACTGGAGATTGGCCACCATATAGTTGCTGGTAGTTGATCCCAGGTTCTCTGGAAGAAGAGACAATGCTGTTAATTGCTGAGCCCTTTCAGTGGCCCCACCCATCTTAAATTTTTAGAAGTGTATGTGAATCTGTGTTTATGTCCATCATATGCAGACCATAAGAGGGATTTATATTCTCCAGAATCTGACACCCTCTTCTGAAGCGTCTGAAGACAGCTACTGTGTACTTATATATAAAATAAATAAATAAATAAATAAATAAATAAATAAATAAATAAACATTTTTTAAAAGGATAAGAAAGAAAGAAAAATCGGGCAGTCCTGCCATTCTTATCTCTGTCTGTCTGTCTGTCTGTCTGTCTCATCCCCTGCAACTTGAGATGGGCCACCATATAGTTGCTGGTATTTGATCTCACGTTCTCTGGAAGAGGAGACAATGGTGTTAATTGTTGAGCCCTTTCAGTGGGCCAACCATCTTTAAATTTTTACAAGTATATGTGAGGCTGTGTTTATGAACATCATATGCAGACCATAAGAGGGATTTAGAATCTCCATTAGATGACACCCTCTTCTAGAGTGTCTGAAGACAGCTACAGTGTACTTATATCTAATAAATACATAAATAAATAAATAAATAAATAAATAAATAAATAAATAAACATTTTTTTAAAAGTATGTGCTGGTGAGATGGCTCAGTGGGTAAGAGCACCCTACTGCTCTTCCGAAGGTCCAGAGTTCAAATCCCAGCAACCACATGGTGGCTCACAACCATCCGTAACGAGATCTGGCGCTTTCTTCTGGAGTGTCTGAAGACAGCTACAGTGTACTTACATATAATAAATAAATAAATCTAAAAAAAAAAAATAAAAAGTATAAGAAATAAAGAAAGACCAGGCAGGCCTGCCATCCTTATCTCTGTCTCTCTGTCTGTCTGTCTGTCTGATCCACTGGCCTGGAGATGGGCCAACATAAGGTGCTGGTAGTTGATCCCAGGTTCTCTGGTAGAGGAGACAATGCTGTTAATTGTTGAGCCCTCTCAGTTGCCCCACACATCTTTAAATTTTTAGAAGTATATGTGAGGCTGTGTTTATGTACATCATATGCAGACAATAAGAGGGATTTAGATTCTCCAGAATCTGACACACTCTTCTGGAGTGTCTGAAGACAGCTACAGTGTACTTATATCTAATAAATACATAAATAAATATATAAATAAACATTTTTTTAAAAAGGATAATAAAGAAAGAAAGACCAGGCAGGCCTGCCATCCTTATCACTGTCTGTATGTCTGTCTGTCTGATCCCCTGGAACTGGAAATGGGCCACCATATAGTTGCTGGTAGTTGATCCCAGGTACTCTGGAAGAGGAGACAATGCTGTTAATTGTTGAGCTTTTAGAGTGGCCCCACACTTCTTTAAATTTTTAGAAGTATATGTGAGGCTGTCTTTATGTACATCATATGCAGACCATAAGAGGGATTTAGATTCTCCAGAATCTGACACCCTCTTCTGGAGTGTCTGAACAGCTACAGTGTACTTATATCTAATAAATAAATAAATAAATAAATAAATAAATAAATAAATAAATGAATAAATAAATAAACATTTTTAAAAGGATAAGAAGAAAGAAAGACCAGGCAGGCCTGCCATCCATATCTCTGTCTGTCTGTCTGTCTGTCAATCTGATACCTGGGAACTTGAGATGGCCCACGAATAGTTGCTGGTATTTGATCCCTGGTTCTCTAGAAGAGGAGACAATGCTGTTAATTGTTGAGCCCTTTCAATGGCGCCACCCATCTTTAAATATTTAGAAGTATATGTGAGGCTGTGTTTATGTACATCACATGCAGACCATAAGAGGGATTTAGATTCTCCAGAATCTGACACCCTCTCCTGGAATGTCTGAAGACAGCTACAGTGTACTTATATCTAATAAATAAATAGATAAATAAATAAATAAATAAATAAACATTTTTTAAAAAGGATAAGAAAGAAAGTAAAACCGGGCAGGCCTGCAATCCTTGTCTGTCTGTCTGTCTGTCTGATCCCCTGGAACTGGAGATGGGCCACCATATAGTTGCTGATAGTTGATCCCAGGTTCTCTGGTAGAGGAGACAATGCTGTTAATTATTGAGCCGTTTCAGTGGACCCACACATCTTTTAATTTTTAGAAGTATATGTGAGGCTGTGTTTATGTACATCATATACAGACCATAAGAGGGATTTAGATTCTCCAGAATATGACACCCACTTCTGAAGTGTCTGAAGATAGCTACAGTGTACTTATATCTAATAAATACATATATAAATAAATAAACATTTTTAAAATGTATAAGAGAAGAAAGAAAAACCAGGCAGGCCTGCAATCCTTGTCTGTCTGTCTGTCTGTTTGTCTGTCTTATCCCCTGGAACTGGAGATGGGCCACAATATAGTTGCTGGTAGTTGATCCCAGGTCCTCTGGAAGAGGAGACAATGCTGTTAATTGTTGAGCCCATTCAGTGGCCCGACCCATCTTTAAATTTTTAGAAGTATATGTGAGGCTGTGTTTATGTACATCATATGCAGACCATAAGAGGGATATAGATTCTCCAGAATCTGACACCCTCTTCTGGAGAGTCTGAAGACAGCACAGTGTACTTATATCTAATAAATAAATAAATAAATAAATAAATAAATAAATGAATAAATAAATAAATAAACATTTTTAAAAAGGATAAGAAAGAAAAAAAAATCAGGCAGGCCTGCCATCCTTATCTCTGTCTGTCTATCTGTCTGTCTGATCCCCTGCAACTTGAGATGGGCCACCATATAGTTGCTGGTAGTTGATCCCACGTTGTCTGGAAGAGGAGACAATGGTGTTAATTGTTGAGCCCTTTTAGTGGGCCCACCCATCTTTAAATTTTTAGAAGTATATGTGAGGCTGTGTTCATGTACATCATATGCAGACCATAAGAGGGATATAGATTCTCCAGAATCTGACACCCTCTTCGGGATTGTTTGAAGACAGCTACAGTGTACTTAAATCTAATAAATACATACTTAAATTAATAAACATTTTTTAAAAAGGATAAGAAAGAATGAAAGACCAGGTAGGCCTGCCATCCTTAACTCTATCTGTCTGTATGTCTGTCTGTCTGTCTGAACCCCTGGAACTGGAGATGGGCCACCATATAGTTGCTGGTAGTTGATCCCAGGTTCTCTATAAGAGGAGACAATGCTGTTAATTGTTGATCCCTTTCATTGGCCCCACACATCTTTAAATTTTTAGAAGTAAATGTGAGGCTGTGTTTATGTACATCATATGCATACCATAAGAGGGATTTACATTCTCCAGAATCTGACACCCTCCTCTGGAGTGTCTAAAGAATGCTACAGTGTACTTATATCTAAGAAATACATAAATAAATAAATAAATATTTTTTAAAAAGGTTAAGAAAGAAAGAAAGACCAGGCAGGCCTGACATCCTTATCTCTGTCTGTCTGTCTGTCTGTCTGATCCCCTTGAACTGGAGATGGGCCACCTTGTAGGTGCTGGTAGTTGATCCCAGGTTCTCTGGAAGAGGAGACAATGCTGTTAATTGTTGAGCCATTTCAGTGGCCCCACCCATTTTTAATTTTTAGAAGTATATGTGAGGCTGTGTTTATGTACATCATATTCAGACCATAAGAGGGATTTAGATTCTCCAGAATCTGACACCCTCTTCTGGAGTGTCTGAAGACGGCTACAGTGTTCTTATATCTAATACATAAATAAATAAATAAATAAATAAATAAATAAATAAATAAACATTTTTTAAACCGGATAAGAAAGAAAGAAAGACCAGGCAGGGTTGCCATCCTTATCTCTGTCTCTCTGTCTGTCTGTCTGTCTGATCCACTGGAACTGGAGATGGGCCACCATAAGGTGCTGGTAGTTTATTCCAGGTTCTCTGAAAGAGGAGACAATGCTGTTAATTGTTGAGCCCTCTCATTGGCCCCACACATCTTTAAATTTTTAGAAGTATATGTGAGGCTGTGTTTATGTACATCATATGCAGACCATAAGAGGGATTTAGATTCTCCAGAATCTGACACCCTCTTCTGAAGTGTCTGAAGACAGCTACAGTGTACTTATATCTAATAAATACATAAATAAAAATATAAATAAACATTTTTTTAAAAAGGATAAGAAAGAAAGAAATACCAGGCAGGCCTGCCATCCTTAGCACTGTCTGTATGTCTGTCTGTCTGAACCCCTGGAACTGGAGATGGGCCACCATATAGTTGCAGGTAGTTGATCCCAGGTACTCTGGAAGAGGAGACAATGCTGTTAATTGTTGAGCTTTTAGAGTGGCCCCACCCTTCTTTAAATTTTTAGAAGTATATGTGAGGCTGTGTTTATGTACATCATATGCAGGCCATAAGAGGGATTTAGATTCTCCAGAATCTGACACCCTCTTCTGGAGTGTCTGAACAGCTACAGTGTACTTATATCTACTAAAAACATAAATAAATAGATAAATAAATAAATAAATAAATAAATAAGTAAATATTTTTTTAAAAGGATAAGAAAGAAAGAAAGACCAGGCAGGCCTGGCATCCATATCTCTGCCTGTCTGTCTGTCTGTCTATCTGATCCCCGGGAACTGGAGATGGGACACCATATAGTTGCTGGTAGTTGATCCAAGGTTCTCTGGAAGAGGAGACAATGCTTTTAATTGTTGAGCCCTTTCAGTGTCCCCACACTTCTTTAAATATTTAGAAGTATATGTGAGGCTGTGTTTATGTACATCATATTCAGATTATAAGAGGATTTAGATTCTCCAGAATCTGACACCCTCTTCTGGAGTGTCTGAAGACAGCTACAGTGTACTTATAATAAATAAATAAATAAATAAATAAATAAATAAATAAATAAATAAATAAACATTTTTTAAAAAGGATAAGAAAGAAAGTAAGACCAGGCAGGCCTGCCAACCTTATCTCTGTCTGTCTGTCTGTCTGTCTGTCTGATCCCCTGGAACTGGAGATGGGCCACCATATAGTTGCTGGTAGTTGATCCAAGGTTCTCTGGAAGAGGAGAAAATGCTCTTAATTGTTGAGCCCTTTCAGTGGCCCCACACTTCTTTAAATATTTAGAAGTATATGTGAGGCTGTGTTTATGTACATCATATTCAGATTATAAGAGGATTTAGATTCTCCAGAATTACACACCCTCTACTGGAGTGTCTGAAGACAGCTACAGTGTACTCATATATAATAAATAAATAAATAAATAAATAAATAAATAAATAAATAAATAAATAAATAAATAAACATTTTTTAAAAAGGATAAGAAAGAAAGTAAGACCAGGCAGGCCTGCCATCCTTATCTCTGTCTGTCTGTCTGTCTGTCTGATCCCCTGGAACTGGAGATGGGCTACCATATAGTTGCTGGTAGTTGATCCCAGGTTCTCTGGAAGAGGAGACAATGCTGTTAATTGTTGAGCCCTATCAGTGGCCCTACCCATCTTTAAATTTTTAGAAGTGTATGTGAGGCTGTGTTTATGTACATCATATGCAGACCATAAGAGGGATTTAGATTCATCAGAATCTGACACCCTCTTCTGGAGTGTCTGAAGACAGCTACAGTGTACTTATATCTAATAAATACATAAATAAATAAAAATTTTTTAAAAAGGATAAGAAAGAAAGAAAGACCAGGCAGGCCTGCCATCCTTATCTCTGTCAGTCTGTCTGTCTGTCAGTCTGTCTGATCCCTTGGAACTGGAGATGGGCCACCATATAGTTGCAGTTAGTTGATCCCAGGTTCTCTAGAAGAGGAGACAATGCTGTTAATTGTTGAGCCATATCAGTGGCCCTACCCATCTTTAAATATTTAGAAGTATATGTGAGGCTGTGTTTATGTATATCATATGCAGACCATAAGAGGGATTTAGATTCTCGAGAATCTGACACCCTCTTCTGGAGTGTCTGAAGACAGCTACAGTGTACTTATATCTAATAAATAAATAAATAAATAAATAAATAAATAAATAAACATTTTTTAAAAAGGATAAGAAAGAAAGTAAGACCAAGAAGGCCTGCCATTTTTATCTCTATCTGTCTGTCTGTCTGTCTGTCTGATCCCCTGGAACTTGAGATGGGCCACCATATAGTTGCTGGTAGTTGATCCCAGGTTCTCTGGAAGAGGAGACAATGCTGTTAATTGTTGAGCCCTTTCAGTGTCCCCACCCATTTTTAATTTTTAGAAGTATATGTGATGCTGTGTTTATGTACATCATATTCAGACCATAAGAGGGATTTAGATTCTCTAGAATCTGTCACCCTCCTCTGGAGTGTCTGAAAACGGCTAGAGTGTACTTATATCTAATAATTACATAAATAAATAAATGAATGAATAAATAAATAAATAAATAAATAAATAAATAAATAAATAAACATTTTTTAAAATGTATAAGAAATAAAGAAAGACCAGGCAGGCCTGCCATCCTTATCACTGTCTGTATGTCTGTCTGTCTGATCCCCTGGAACTGGAGATGGGCCACCTTTTAGGTGCTGGTAGTTGATCCCAGGTTCTCTGGAAGAGGAGACAATGCTGTTAATTGTTGAGACCTTTCAGTGACCCCACCTATTTATAATTTTTATAAGTATATGTGAGGCTGTGTTTATGTACATCATATGCAGACCATAAGAGGGATTTAGATTCTCCAGAATCTGACACCCTCTTCTGGAGTGTCTGAACAGCTACAGTGTACTTATATCTACTAAATACATAAATAAATAAATAAATAAATAAATAAATAAATAAATAAATAAATAAACATTTTTCAAAAAGGATAAGACAGAAAGAAAGACCAGGCAGGCCTGCCATCCATTCTCTGTCTGTCTGTCTGTCTGTCTATCTGATCCCCGGGAACTGGAGATGGGCCACCATATAGTTGCTGGTAGTTGATCCAAGGTTCTCTGGAAGAGGAGACAATGCTGTTAATTGTTGAGCCCTTTCGGTGGCCCCACACTTCTTTAAATATTTAGAAGTATATGTGAGGCTGTGTTTATGTACATCATATTCAGATTATAAGAGGATTTAGATTCTCCAGAATCTGACACCCTATACTGGAGTGTCTGAAGACAGCTACAGTGTACTTATATCTAATACATAAATAAATAAATAAATAAATAAATAAATAAATAAATAAATAAACAAACATTTTTGAAAAAGGATAAGAAAGAAAGTAAGACCAGGCAGGCCTGCCATCCTTATCTCTGTCTGTCTGTCTGTCTGATCCCCGGGAACTGGAGATGGGCAACCATATAGTTGCTGGTAGTTGATCCAAGGTTCTCTGGAAGAGGAGACAATGCTTTTAATTGTTGATCCCTTTCAGTGGCCCCACACTTCTTTAAATATTTAGAAGTATATGTGAGGCTGTGTTTATGTACATCATATTCAGATTTTAAGAGGATTTAGATTCTCCAGAATCTGACACCCTCTACTGGAGTGACTGAAGACAGCTACAGTGTACTTATATATAATAAATACATAAGTAAATAAATAAATAAATAAACATTTTTTAAAAAGGATAAGAAAGAAAGAACAGGCAGGCCTGCCATCCTTATCTCTGTCTGTCTGTCTGTCTTTCTGATCCCCTGGAACTGGAGATGGGCTACCATAAATTTGCTGGTAGTTGATCCCAGGTTCTCTGGAAGAGGAGACAATGCTGTTAATTTTTGAGCCCTATCAGTGGCCCTACCCATCTTTAAATATTTAGAAGTATATGTGAGGCTGTGTTTATGTACATCATATGCAGACCATAAGAGGGATTTAGATTCTCCAGAATCTGACACCCTCTTCTGGAGTGTCTGAAGACAGCTACAGTGTATTTATATCTAATAAATAAATAAATAAATAAATAAATAAATAAATAAATAAACATTTTTTAAAAAGGATAAGAAGGAAAGTAAGGCGAGGCAGGCCTGCCATCCTTATCTATGTCTGTCTATCTGTCTGTCTGTCTGATCCTCTGGAACTGGAGATGGGCCACCATATAGTTGCTGGTAGTTGATCCCAGGTTCTCTGGAAGATGAGACAATGCTGCTAATTGTTGAGCCCTTTCAGTGGCCCCACCCATTTTTAATTTTTAGAAGTATATGTGATGCTGTGTTTATGTACATCATATTCAGACCATAAGAGGGATTTAGATTCTCTAGAATCTGTCACCCTCTTCTGGAGTGTCTGAAGACGGCTACAGTGTACTTATATCTAATAAATACATAAATAAATAAATAAATAAATAAATAAATAAATAAATAAATAAATAAACATTTTTTTAAAAAGTATAAGAAATAAAGAAAGACCAGGCAGGCCTGCCATCCTTATCTCTGTCTCTCTGTCTGTCTGTCTGTCTGATCCACTGGAACTGGAGATGGGCCACCATAAGGTGCTGGTAGGTGATCCCAGGTTCTCTAGAAGAGGAGACAATGCTGTTAATTGTTGAGCCCTCTCAGTGGCCCCACACATCTTTAAATTTTTAGAAGTATATGTGAGGCTGTGTTTATGTACATCATATGCAGACCATAAGAGGGATTTAGATTCTCCAGAATCTGACACCCTCTTTTGGAGTGTCTGTACAGCTATAGTGTACTTATATCTAATAAATAAATAAATAAATAAATAAACAAACATTTTTTTAAAAAAAAGGATAAGAAGAAAGAAAGACCAGGCAGGCCTGCCATCCTTATCACTGTCTGTCTGTCTGTCTGTCTGATCCCTGGAAATGGAGATGGACCACCATATAGTTGCTGGTAGTTGATCCCAGGTTCTCTATAAGAGGAGACAATGCTGTTAATTGTTGAGCCCTTTCAGTGGCCGCACACATCTTATAATTTTTAGAAGTATATGTTAGGCTGTGTTTATGTACATCATATGCAGACCATAAGAGGGATTTAGATTCTCCAGAATCTGACACCCTCTTCTGGAGTGTCTGAACAGCTAGAGTGTACTTTTATCTAATAAATACATAAATAAATAAATAAATAAATAAATAAATAAATAAACATTTTTTAAAAAGTATAAGAAATAGAGACCAGACAGGCCTGCCATCCTTATCTCTGTCTCTCTGTCTGTCTGTCTGTCTGATCCACTGGAACTGGAGATGGGCCACCATAAGTTGCTGGTAGTTTATCCCAGGTTCTCTGAAAGAGGAGACTATGCTGTTAATTGTTGAGGCCTCTCATTGGCCCCACCCATCTTTAAATTTTTGAAGTATATGTGAGGCTGTGTTTATGTACATCATATGCAGACCATAAGAGGGATTTAGATTCTCCAGAATCTGACACCCTCTTCTGGAGTGTCTGAAGACAGCTACAGTGTACTTATATCTAATAAATACATAAATAAATATATAAATAAACATTTTTTTAAAAAGGATAAGAAAGAAATAAAGACCAGGCAGGCCTGCCATCCTTATCACTGTCTCTATGTCTGTCTGTCTGATCCCCTGGAACTGGAGATGGACCACCATATAGTTGCTGGTAGTTGATCCCAGGTACTCTGGAAGAGGAGACAATGCTATTAATTGTTGAGGTTTTAGAGTGGCCCCACCCTTCTTTAAATTTTTAGAAGTATTTGTGAGGCTGTGTTTATGTACATCATATGCAGACCATAAGAGGGATTTAGATTCTCCAGAATCTGACACCCTCTTCTGGAGTGTCTGAACAGCTAGAGTGTACTTATTTCTACTAAATACACGAATAAATAAATAAATAAATAAATAAATAAATAAATAAATAAATAAACAAATATTTTTTTAAAAAAAGGATAAGAAAGAAAGAAAGACCAGGCAGGCCTGCCATCCTTATCACTGTCTGTCTGTCTGTCTGTCTGATCCCCTGGAACTGGAGTTGGACCACCATATAGTTGCTGGTAGTTGATCCCAGGTTCTCTATAAGACGAGACAATGCTGTTAATTGTTGAGCCCTTTCAGTGTCCCCACAGATCTTTTAATTTTTAGAAGTATATGTTAGGCTGTGTTTATGTACATCATATGGAGACCATAAGAGGGAGTTAGATGCTCCAGAATCTGACACCCTCTACTGGATTGTCTGAACAGCTACAGTGTACTTATATGTAATAATTACATAAATAAATAAATAAATAAATAAATAAATAAATAAATAAATAAATATTTTTTAAAAAGGATAAGAAAGAAAGAAAGAAAGACCAGGCAGGCCTGCCATCTTTATCTCTGTCTCTCTGTCTGTCTGTCTGTCTGTCTGATCCACTGGAACTGGAGGTGGGCCACCATAAGGTGCTGGTAGTTTTTGCCAGGTTCTCTGAGGAGACAATGCTGTTAATTGTTGAGCCCTCTCAGTGGCCCCACACATCTTTAAATTTTTAGAAGTATATGTGAGGCTGTGTTTATGTACATCATATGCAGACCATAAGAGGGATTTAGATTCTCAAGAATATGACACCCTCTTCTGGAGTGTCTGAAGACAGCTACAGTGTACTTATATCTAATAAATACATAAATAAATATATAAATAAACATTTTTTTTAAGGATAAGAAAGAAAGAAAGACCAGGCAGGCCTGCCATCCATATCTCTGTCTGTTTGTCTGTCTGTCTATCTGATCCCTGGGAACTGGAGATGGGCCAGGAATAGTTGCTGGTAGTTGATCCCAGGTTCTCTGGAAGAGGAGACAATGCTGTTAATTGTTGAGCCCTTTCAGTGGCGCCACCCATCTTTAAATATTTAGAAGTATATGTGAGGCTGTGTTTATGTACATCATATTCAGACCATAGGAGGGATTTAGATTCTCCAGAATCTGACACCCTCTTCTGGAGTGTCTGAAGACAGCTACAGTGTAATTATATCTAATAAATAAATAGATAAATAAATAAATAAATAAATAAACATTTTTTAAAAAGGATAAGAAAGAAAGAAAGACCAGGCAGGCCTGCCATCCATATCTCTGTCTGTCTGTCTGTCTGTCTATCTGATCCCCGGGAACTGGAGATGGGCCACCATATAGTTGCTGGTAGTTGATCCAAGGTTTTCTGGAAGAGGAGACAATGCTGTTAATTGTTGAGCCCTTTCAGTGGCCCCACACTTCTTTAAATATTTAGAAGTATATGTGACGCTGTGTTTATGTACATCATATTCAGATTATAAGAGGATTTAGATTCTCCAGAATCTGACACCCTATACTGGAGTGTCTGAAGACAGCTACAGTGTACTTATATATAATAAATAAATAAATAAATAAATAAATAAATAAATAAATAAACATTTTTGAAAAAGGATAAGAAAGAAAGTAAGACCAGGCAGGCCTGCCATCCTTATCTCTGTCTGTCTGTCTGTCTGTCTTATCCCCTGGAACTTGAGATGGGCCACCATATAGTTGCTTGTAGTTCATCCAAGGATCTCTGGAAGAGGAGACAATGCTGTTAATTGTTGAGCCCTTTCAGTGGGCCCACACTTCTTTAAATTTTTAGAAGTTTATGTGAGGCTGTGTTTATGTACATCATATGCAGACCATAAGAGGGATTTAGATTACCCAGAAGATGAAACCCTCTTCTAGAGTGTCTGAAGACAGCTAAAGTGTACTTATATCTAATAAATACATACTTAAATTAATAAACATTTTTTAAAAGTATAAGAAAGAAAGAAAGACCAGGCAGGCCTCCATCCTTATCTCTGTCAGTCTGTCTGTTTGTCTGATCCATTGGAACTGGAGATGGGCCACTATATAGTTGCTGTTAGTTGATCCCAGGTTCTCTGGAAAAAGAGACAATGCTGTTAATTGTTGAGCCCTTTCAGTGGCTCCACCTATCTTTAAATTTTTAGAAGTATATGTTAGGCTGTGTTTATGTACATCATATGCAGACCTTAAGAGGGATTTAGATTCTCCAGAATCTGACACCCTCTTCTGGAGTGTCTGAAGACAATACAGTGTACTTATATCTAATAAATAAATAAATAAATAAATAAATAAATAAATAAATAAATAAACATTATTTTAAAAGGATAAGAAAGAAAGAAAAACCATGCAGGCCTGCCCTCCTTATCTCTGTCTGTCTGTCTGTCTGTCTGATCCCCTGGAACTGGAGATGGGCCACCATATAGTTGCTGGTAGTTGATCCCAGGTTTTCTGGAAGAAGAGACAATGCTGTTAATTGTTGAGCCCTTTCAGTGGCCCCACCCATCTTAAATTTTTAGAAGTGTATGTGAATCTGTGTTTATGTCCATCATATGCAGACCATAAGAGGGATTTATATTCTCCAGAATCTGACACCCTCTTCTGGAGTGTCTGAAGACAGCTACAGTGTACTTATATTTTATAAATATATAAATAAATAAATAAACATTTTTTAAAAAGGATAAGAAAGAAAGAAAAACCAGGTAGGACTGCCACCCTTGTCTGTCTGTCTCTTTGTCTGCCTGATCCCCTGGAACTGGAGATGGGCCACCATATAGTTGCTGGTAGTTGATCCCAGGTTCTCTGTTATAGGAGACAATGCTGTTAATTTTTGAGCCCTTTCAGTGCCCCCACACATCTTTAAATTTTTAGAAGTATATGTGAGGCTGTGTTTATGTACATCATATGCAGACCATAAGAGGGATTTAGATTCTCCAGAATCTGGCACCCTCTTCTGGAGTGTCTGAAGACAGCTACAGTGTACTTATATGTAATAAATAAATAAATAAATAAATAAATAAATAAATAAACATTTTTTTTTAAAGTATAAGAAAGAAAGAAAGACCAGGCAGGCCTCCATTCTTATCTCTGTCTGTCTGTCTGTCTGTCTGATACCCTGGAACTGGAGATGGGCCACCATATAGTTGCTGGTAGTTTATCCAAGGTTCTCTCGAAGAGGAGACAATGCTGTTAATTGTTGATCTCTTTCTGTGGCCCCACCCATCTTTAAATTTTTAGAAGTATATGTGAGGCTGTGTTTATGTACATCATATGCAGACCATAAGAGGGATTTAGATTCTCCAGAATCTGACACCCTCTTTTGGAGTATCTGAAGATAGCTACAGTGTACTTATATCTAATAAATAAATAAATAAATAAATGAATGAATAAATAAATAAATAAATAAATAAATAAACATTTTTTAAAAAGGATAAGAAAGAAAGAAAGACCAGGCAGGGCTGCCATCCTTATCTTTGTCTGTCTGTCTGTCTCTCTGTTTGTCTGTCTGTCTGATCTCCTGGAACTGGAGATGGGCCACCATTTTGTTGCTGGTAGTGAAAGACTCCAGGACTCCCAAAGGGAGGCACTTACTCAAGCCTCGGGTCAGCCGCGCACCCAAGAAGACACTGAGACCGAACTTAAGATGTATAGAGAGTAAGATTTAATACAGCAACGACAAGAAAGCACACAAAAAGCACATATACCAGATATCTGGGGTCGAAACTCATGCAGCCAGCAAGGTGCAGAGGAGATTCGGCAATTGGCCCAGACTTGTCACAGGCTTTTATAGGAGAAGGGTAAGGAGAAAAGTACAAGTTTTACGTCACCAAGGTGTTCTGCCAAGGAGCTTTACATAACCAAGTGGTCGTGTCCTATATTTTGGCAATGTACTCGATCTATTGGAACATTCTGGGGTAGTACCAGGAGGCCCCTATCTCAAAAATGTTCTTGGAACAGTCTTCAGTTAGGAGGGGTTGGACTGAGTTCGCTCCAGGAGACCCTTATCTCAGAAATGCTCCTGGAACCGTTCTCACTTGGGAGGGGTCGGACTCTGGGGTGAAGAGTTCAAGAATGTACTCTGAGGTAAAAAGTTCAGGTGTGTTCCGGGAACAACCTCTAGATGGGAGGGGTAAGAGAACTCTGAGTTGGAGAGTTCATGGAGAGTTCAGCTTTTCTTCTTTCATTCCCCCCTTCTTTTAGTTAATAGCTCTAATCTTAGAGCGAGTCCTGCATTTATCCCCCTCCACAGAGTCCAATCTCTTTCTGTTTTGTAACATCACTTTGGACAGGGAAGTCAAAAATAGACCGTTTTATAGTTCTAAGATCAACATCCATAGCTGTACATAACCAACAGGATTGAGTCATATTAGGATTAGTTCTAAAACTTAAGAAAGCTCTTAGTCTATGTGGCCATTGGGGAGGTCGTGGCCAGCAGGGGATGAGATGGCCACATTATTTTTGTGGTAGTTCTGATTTTTTAGATGGCGCTGTAGATGGCCTTCCTTAGCGTAGGCCTTGTGGCACAGGTGGCATTCATAGAGCCGGCCCCCTGTGTGCAGATGCATATGGTTTTTGAGGTCGTAGTTATGCAGGAAGCGGGCTGGACAGTGGGGGCATGAGTAGGGTCGCTCTCCTGTGTGCTCTCGCATGTGGATCTTCAGCTTATCATTCCTGGTGAAGCGGATACCGCAGACCTCACAGGCAAAAGGCTTTTCACCATTGTGGGTCCTTATGTGCCGAGGCAGTTTGCCTGCCCCGTGGATTATCTTGTGACAGACTGGGCACTCTTGGGGCATCTGTGAAAGGCGTTTAGGCACTAGCTTGTTTTGGTCATTTAGGCCTGGTGTCAGGGCATCCTGGTGCAGCGAACTTAGGTAAGCCCTCAGGTCAGGGTCAATGAGATCTTCATCTGAGCCCAGCTCTTCTGATGATAGTGGAGGTTCGTTACTCTGGGCCAGCCCGTAGCCTGGTGGGTTGAGCATTTTTGAGGTTGAGGCTGTGGGGGTGGCAGTGGCAAAAGCCTCCAGGTACTGTCGGGCTCGCTCACAGTCATCTTTATCTGGGCTGGGGGCTTCCAGTCCACTGCCTTGCAAAATCTCCAAGCAAGTAGTGACGACACATGGGATTTCCAGTAGCCGAGCAGCTTGGAGTACAGCCGGCACATTGGCGTTGCTGGTGGTCAGTGTGGCTGTGTAAGCAAACTCGAGCAGGGCACTTAGGGCCTCCGGCCCTACAAAGTTCAGCTCACACACACTGGCTTTTGCTCCCCCAGAAGCCGTTTCAACACTCTCTGTTTTTATTACTGTTCTCTCTCTCTCTTCTGTAAAGAGCCTCTTGAAGTAGTGGCTACAGGCAGCCAGCACAGCCCTGTGGGTTTGGTACTCAAAACCCTGTGTCCTGATGGTGAGGTCGCACAGATGACCCAGCTGGCGCTGCTCGTTTAGGCAGCTCAGGAGCTCGCTGCTGTGATCTGGGAATGGGATTCCAATTAGGTCATCCTCGGGGCTCCCCATCTTTTTCTTTTTAGTCGTTGGGTCTGTTTGCTGGAGCTGGGCAACAGAGCAGGGTGTAGAAAGAGTCAACACAGGGATCCAATATCCTGCTAGACTTAGTCAAGGGGGGGCGGTCCCCCATGTAGAATTTCATAAGAAGTAAGACCGAAACGTCCAGGTGTGTTTCGGACTCTGAGAAGCACAAAGGGAAGGAGGGTCACCCAGTCTTTACCGTCAGTCTCAATAGCTAGTTTAACAACATAGGTTAAGACAGTGATGGGCATAGGAGTCTCATAAAGGATCTTAAACAGAGTAAAACTGAATCAAGAAATAGGGCATAGGGAAGGAACACCAAGTCCATGCCAGTCTCCACGATTAATTTTATCAAGGTCTGTCTTAGAGTTTTAGACTAATTTTTATCTATCCTGAGCTCTGAGGTCTATACACACAATGTAATTTTTATTTGACCTCTAAATGCTTGGCCACACCCTGACTTACCTGGGCAACAAAGCAGGGCCATTATCTGACACTATTGCCTTTGGCACTCTGAACCTTGGAAAAATTTTCTTTAATAATCTTCTTGATGACTATGTGAGCAGTCTCATTTATCCATATTGAGAACGTCTTCTGCAAATGTCAACAGCTTTCTTTGTTTGTATTGTTCCATACAGTGGCAAAAGCATACCTGCTGTCAGTGTCATTTATAAAGCTTGTATCAAAACCACAAGTTCAGCTTTCTGGGCTGAAGTCCCTATAGGGAGGCTGCTGGCCTAGATCACCTGCTTTTTGTCCACTGCTGCACTGCTGTCCCCGCCTTCCGCTTACCTTTAACCATGAGGCCACTGCCATCCGTGTACCAGTTTAAACTTTCAGGCCAAGGCTGATTTGATCTTTACCTGCTGAGGTAAGTAGCCCCCTCTGTTGGTAGGTGGCCCCATGGATATGAGCTGCTTTCCATCTGCTACTGCTGCTCCTGTGACAAAGCTGCTGCCATCCGTGTACCAGGCAGGCACACCAAGGCTGATCAGTCAGATCTCTCCTTGTTCCAGTTTCATCAGCACATTGATGTACAGGAGTGGAGTCATCCGCCAAGGGGAGGTGGCAGGATTGAGGATGGCAGGTGGAGCAAAAGTTACTCAATCATTCAGCAACAAATTCTGGTAGTGGGTATAGTCACATGCTGACCCAGGGTAAGCTTGTCAGGGTCTTTAACAAGCAGGGCCATTGCAGCTCATCAACATATAAGGTAAAAGGCTTAGTCAAATCTGGCAAAGCCAGAGCGGGGGCTGCAAGCAGGGCTGCCTTTATGCTGTCAAAGGCTTTTTGGTGTTTCTCAGTCCAGGTGAATGGGACTTTTTCTTTAGTCCAGAGTCTGCAAAAGCCCACCGTCCCCAGAAACTCACGTACTTGGCACGGGGTGGTGGGGGTTGGGATCAGCATCACAGTCTTTTTTCTTGGCTTCGGTGAGCCACCGCTTTCCGTCGTTTTGGCACCTCGGTAACTGAGCTTTCTTAGCCGATACCCGATACCCCAACTCACCCAGTTCATTCAGGAGCTTCTAGGAGGGCCAGAATTTCTTCTTTGTCTTTGATGTCTCTGCCTTCAGCCAACCGCAGGGCTTGGGTTAGCGCCAGGAGTTCAGCCTTCTGAGCCAAAGTTCCTTCTGCTAGAATGTCAGAGCAGTGATGAGTAGGTGAAGACTCAGCAGGTTAGCAGGGGAAGTGAAGGTCACTTGTTCTGTCAACAAAAAGCTCTAATAATGTGTCCATCAGTCAGGGAAACAATTGGATCATGTGTCCCTGACCAAAAGCCATTATGTGCAGACAAGCAGGCCATCCCTCAGTCACCAGGTCTAATTTTTCCAAGTGCCACTGGTCTTTTAGGGTCCCAATTTCTGAGTAAGAACCTCTTTGGCAATACTTTTGTTCTCAGTCACATTTAGGAGTCCCAAAGTTGGGGACAACATTAGGGCAGTCTCAATAGCATCTAAGGCCATCCAAGGTTGTTCTTTATTTCTTATACGAAGGGCTGTTTATCTTTTTAATGCAGCAAAACCTGGAATCCACAGTTTGCAAAGACCTGTAGTGTCCAGGGACCTTTTAAACTTGCTTTGCATTGGTCAGTGGAGGAATATGAAAACACAGTCTCTTTTTAGCTGCATCAACAGGTAGGCCACCAGTCTCTTTACTTATAGCCACGAACAGGTGAAGGGTTTTGTCTTGAGGGGGGGGGCTCCTCTTCTTTTTGTTAGGACAGTCTCTCACCCAGTGCTCTTCTTTTTCAACAGCAAACACTCTGATCTTTAGCCAAAAGCTTTCTTTTTTCTTGTTGCCAGGTACTAAGTTTTCTAGTTTCCCTGACGTTTGTGACCAGCATTTCATTTCTCTTATCTTTTTTAGAAAATTTTCTGGCTCCTTATTTCTTACAGATCATCTCTAAGTGCTAGTATTATTAGCAAGTGTCACTTTGCTAGGTTCTAGTCTTTGTCATTTATCTCTCTTTGCTCCTATTTCTTAACTGCAATGGAGATCTCATATAATGTCTCTCTTTCTATCTATATATATCTCTTTCTTGTCTTTGCTTACTTTGAATGTTATCTAATTATTACATCTATATTCTGTCACTTAACTTTTTTCATAGTTTACCTCTTTTTACTGTTAACCTATTTCTTTTGAGTCTGCTGAAGCTTTGCTCTCAGTTCTTCTTTGCAGACCTCTATCCTTCATCAGAGCCTGGCAGTTAGACTCGTAGGTGCTCCTTACCTTGTATATCTCCCTCACCGGAGCTTAAAACAGATTCACTGCTAGCAGCTCAGGGCGATGCCTGAGAAGAGAAAACACACGGGGCAGAGAAGGGGGTGCAGCTCTTACATCTGGCTGCACACTGATATCTCAAAATGAACACAATTTTTTCTGTTAACAGTAAACAAGAGACAGGATACAGGGGACAGGGAAATGAGAAGCAAC
This sequence comes from Mus caroli, assembly GCF_978045245.1. Lineage (NCBI taxonomy): Eukaryota > Metazoa > Chordata > Mammalia > Rodentia > Muridae > Mus > Mus caroli. The sequence continues at coordinate 53,737 of NW_028227475.1, read as the reverse complement.
CAGGGAACCTTGTGGCGTCCTCAGATCAGACGCGGCAACCCGCTGAACTCAAGCATACTAGTCAGCGGAGGGAAAGAAACTAACCAGGATTTTCTCAGTAACGGCGAATGGACAGGGAGGAGCCAAGCGCCGAGTCTCCGCCGCGCCACGGCGAAATGTGGGAGTGGCAAACAAACACTGGCAGGGAGGGGGAATTTAACCACTTGTTTTCCGGCATGGCTTGAGCCCCCGGAGGCGGCGGCGTCCGCCACCCCACACACAGGCATCCACGGAGCTCTCTTGGCCAGAGGCAACGGCGGCCTCCCGAGCTTTGGAAACGCAAGGCGCCTGCGCGGCAGGGCGGGGGAACTTCTCTGTGTGCCCCACGGCGGGCGCGCAGACACAAGGGAGTGCGGGCAGACTCCAGGGGGAAGCCAAAGGAGGGACGGCGGCCACAGTTGGCCCCTCCCCAGCTGTGGCAGGCTTCACGGCTATTCCGGGGCGCCAGGCGGGTCTGACAGGCCGCCGCACTTACTATCAGCATTTTACAACTCACTCGCAGGGCACAGACAGCCTCCGTTGCTGCTGTGTCTGCAGAACTCAGAACCTCAGCACCACTGCTGCAGCTCTGGATTTCAGAGCTCTTTTGAGCAGCCTGGGGAGGACCGGCCTGGTGGTTTTTTTTTCTCTTTTTTTCCTTTTTTTAAAACCATTGCTGACAAATTCTGTCCTGACGTCAGTCCAAGTCTACAGTCGGCAAAGGGTTAACACACACACACACACACACAGTCTGTCACGTGACCAAAACACAACCAGCCAAACGCCACTTTCTGACGGGGTCGGATTCCACATTGACTCTTTTTCCTGATAGGGGTGGGATTCCACATCCACTCCCGCTCTGGCAGAGAGAACACTCTCTCTCTCTCCTTCACTCTGCCAGGCAACAGCCAGGTCTTTTTGACTGTTCTGTACCCTGGGCACTCCTTCCAGGGTCTCCCTTGAAACATCTTTTTGGGGTGCAGACTGTGAGGCCATAGACAGCCGTCCTCTCACAGCCACTGCCAGAATAAACCCACAATCTCAGAATACACAAATGCAGCAGTTCCACACTTACACACCCAGCAGATTGTCCCATTTCTAGAATAATAGCAAACACAACAAGAGCAGACACAAGACTTGAGACAAAAAGAAAAAACCAAAAACGGCGGCGACCTCGCGTCGCCCACAGGCAACTTACAGAATCAGATGGCCTTTCCAAGGCCGGCCGGCTTAGACCTTCCACCAAAGTGATGGTCTCTCGGCCTTCAGAGGGGTCCGCCAAGCGTCCTTGGCCCTCCCCTTGTCTTCCTGGGGCGTCCCCCAGGGCGATCGGACGGGGGGCACCAGACACATCTATCTCTACCCACCCCGCGCTCTCTATTGAGACCTGCCTGGTCTCCAGCTCCCGGAGCACGGTCTCTGGTGCTCGTACTGAGCACAGAGCGTCACGCAAAACCAGAACTGCGATCGCACCAGATACAGATTCAGATGGCCTCTCCAAGGCCCACAGATTGAGACTCTCCTGGTCTCCAGAAACAGAACACAGACACCAGACCAAACAGAACAGTAAATCTTACTTCTGAGTGGGTCCAGGACTTCTGGTGGTCGCGCTGATTCCCGGCCAACGCACCAAATGAAAGACTCCAGGACTCCCAAAGGGAGGCACTTACTCAAGCCTCGGGTCAGCCGCGCACCCAAGAAGACACTGAGACCGAACTTAAGATGTATAGAGAGTAAGATTTAATACAGCAACGACAAGAAAGCACACAAAAATCACAAATACCAGATATCTGGGGTCGAAACTCATGCAGCCAGCAAGGTGCAGAGGAGATTCGGCAATTGGCCCAGACTTGTCACAGGCTTTTATAGGAGAAGGGTAAGGAGAAAAGTACAAGTTTTACGTCACCAAGGTGTTCTGCCAAGGAGCTTTACATAACCAAGTGGTCGTGTCCTATATTTTGGCAATGTACTCGATCTATTGGAACATTCTGGGGTAGTACCAGGAGGCCCCTATCTCAAAAATGTTCTTGGAACAGTCTTCAGTTAGGAGGGGTTGGACTGAGTTCGCTCCAGGAGACCCTTATCTCAGAAATGCTCCTGGAACCGTTCTCACTTGGGAGGGGTCAGATTCTGGGGTGAAGAGTTCAAGAATGTACTCTGAGGTAAAAAGTTCAGGTGTGTTCCGGGAACAACCTCTAGATGGGAGGGGTAAGAGAACTCTGAGTTGGAGAGTTCATGGAGAGTTCAGCTTTTCTTCTTTCAATCCCAGGTTCTCTGGAAGATGAGTCAGTGCTGTTAATTGTTGAGCCCTTTCAGTGGCCCCACCCATCTTTAAATTTTTAGAAGTATATGTGAGGCTGTGTTCATGTACATCATATGCAGACCATAAGAGGGATATAGATTCTCCAGAATCTGACACCCTCTTCGGGAGTGTTTGAAGACAGCTACAATGTACTTAAATCTAATAAATACATACTTAAATTAATAAACATTTTTAAAAAGGATAAGAAAGAATGAAAGACCAGGTAGGCCTGCCATTCTTAACTCTATCTGTCTGTATGTCTGTCTGTCTGTCTGATCCCCTGGAACTGGAGATGGGCCACCATATAGTTGCTGGTAGTTGATCCCAGGTTCTCTATAAGAGGAGACAATGTTGTTAATTGTTGATCCCTTTCATTGGCCCCACACATCTTTAAATTTTTAGAAGTAAATGTGAGGCTGTGTTTATGTACATCATATGCAGACCATAAGAGGGATATAGATTCTCCAGAATCTGACACCCTCTTCTGGAGTGTCTGAAGACAGCTACAGTGTACTTATATCTAATAAATACATAAATAAATAAATAAATAAATAAATAAACATTTTTTAAAAGGGATAAGAAAGAAAGAAAAACCAGGCAGGCCTGCCATCCTTGTCTGTCTTTCTCTCTGTCTGTCTGTCTTGCCTAGCCCCTTGAGTAGCCTAGCCTAGTCCCTTGCCTTGACTAGCCCAGCCCCTTGCCTAGCCTAGCCTAGCCCAGCCCTGCCTTGCCTAGCCCTGCCTATCCCTGTCTTTAACCAGGCTGGCCTCGAAATCAGAAACTGACTGCCTCTGCCTCCAGAGTGCTCTCATTAAGAGCTCGAGCCACCACTGACTGTTGGGTTTTCTAAGTCTTACATAGGTATGGTCTGTTTCTCAGCTGTGAAACCCTAATTAACACATGTAGTCTGTCCTAGGTCAGCCATAGCTACAGACTGAGGCCTTTGCTAAAACAAAACAAAAGAAAACAAAAAATAGAAATAATAAAATAAATAAATTAAGCAACCACATGATATCTTTTCTTTCTTTCAATGATACTCAGAGCTTGAAGCAGTTCACCCATGAGACCTCAGCTCCGGACATTGAGGCTCTTTCCCTAACAAGTATTATGGCTGAACCTGAGGGGTTCTACTGCTGATTTGGGTCCCCCACTTTAAAAAAATAGTTGTTTTCAAAGGCTGCAGGTTCTTAGCCCTGTTCCTTGTTACAGTTGAGTCACAGCCCTGAAAGTTCAGTGGTAGTTAAAGGCACTGAGAAGGGCTTCCTATAGACATCAAAGACCAAGTCTTTGTTTTTAAAAAGTTAATCTGGATTCCCCCACCCCCTGGCATCCTTAGAATTCCTAGAAAGGAAGGCAGGGACCTGGGCAGAAGGGTGCAAGGCTACTGGTGTTTGTAAGTGGTAACAGAAAGCTTTCTCTTGTTGGTACCCTACCCCAAGTTACACTGTCACTTCTTTTTCCTAGTTGTTGTTTTGTCGGTTTGTATTCTCAACATAGACCCTTTTCCTTCCTAACCTTGGCTGTCCTGAACCTTACTGTCCTTGAACTCAGTGATTTGCCTGTCTTGCTGGGATGAAACTGTGAGCTACCATCCAGAAGGAAGCACCCTTCTGAGGTTAGATTGGGGTCTCTTCCATTTTCCTCTATGAACATGCATATGGCAGGCCTGTTCTTTCTTTTTTACTTTTCCTTTTTTTTTTAAAGATTTATTTATTTATTATATTTAAGTATGCTGTAGCTATTTTCAGACAGTCCAGAAGAGGGTGTCAGATTCTGAAGAATCTAAATCATTCTTATTGTCTGCATATGATGTATATAAACACAGCCTCACATATACTCAAAAAAAAAAAAAAGAAAAAGAAAGATGTGGCTACAGAGAGGGCTCAACAATTAAGAGCATTGTCTCCTCTTCCAGAGAACCTGGGCTCAATTACCAGTATTATATATGGTGGCCCATCTCCAGTTCCAGGGGATCTAATACTCTGTTCTGGAGTCTGTGGGCACAGCATACACATGCAAAACATTCTTACACAATCATTGAGAGAGGAGAGAGAGGGGTTGAGAGAGAGGGGAGGTAATCATACCTCCTGACAAGTTTGAAGACCTGAGCTTCATCACTCACACAAATAAATAAATGCAAAATATTTTTTTATAAATAAACTCTGCCATTGCCCTTTAAAAATTCCTAGAAAACAAGTTTTATAAGCAACAGTTATATTTACTATATCTAAAGGACAGTCATGAGCATATTCAATAAATAGAAAAAGGCCTGTTAGTCTTAGAAATGGAAAAGACAAACCAAGGAAGGTTTGCAATTACATAATGAGGCAGCTCAGCCCAGCTCTAAGGTTGGAAATAAGACTCGAGAATAGGATACACCTGAAGACAGCCAGCCATTGTTTTTTGTTTTGGAGGCTGAAAGGATACACCTGAAGACAGCCAATGCTGTGTGATGGTGATCTGGTATTTTTTTTTTTAATTTTTAAAAACTTTAACACTTTTTATAAAACTTTTATAAAAACTTTTTATTATAAACTTTTCTTTCTTTCTTTCTTCCTTTCTTTCCTCACCCTAGCCCCTACCCTAGCCCTGTCTTTCACCAGGGTGGCCTCGAACTCAGAAACTAACTGTCTCTGCCTACAGAGTGCTCTCATTAAGAGCTTGAGCCACCACTGAATGTAGGGTTTTCTAAGCCTTACCTAACTCTTGGTGTCTGTTCTCAGCTGTGAAACCCTAATTAACACAAGTAGGCAGTCCTGGGTCAGCCAGAGCTACAGACTGAGGACTTCTCTAAAAACAAATAAAACAAAACAAAACAACAAATAGAAATAATAAAATACATAAATTAAGCATCCACAGCATAGCTTTTCTCTATCTAGGTGGTACTCAGAAATTCCAGCAGTTGGCCTGTGACACCTCAGCTCAGTATATGTGAGGCTGTGTTTATGTACATCATATGCAGACCATAAGAGGGATTTACATTCTCCAGAATCTGACACCCTCCTCTGGAGTGTCTAAAGAAAGCTACAGTGTACTTATATCTAAGAAATACATAAATAAATAAATAAATAAATAAATAAATAAATAAATAAATATTTTTTAAAAAGGATAAGAAAGAAAGAAAGACCAGGCAGGCCTGCCATCCTTATCTCTGTCTGTCTGTCTGTCTGATCCCCTGGAACTGGAGATGGGCCACCTTGTAGGTGCAGGTAGTTGATCCCAGGTTTTCTGGAAGAGGAGACAATGCTGTTAATTGTTGAGCTCTTTCAGTGGCCCCACCCATTTTTAATTTTTAGAAGTATATGTGAGGCTGTGTTTATGTACATCATATTCAAACCATAAGAGGGATTTAGATTCTCCAGAATCTGACACCCTCTTCTGGAGTGTCTGAAGACGCCTACAGTGTACTTATATGTAATAAATACATAAATAAATAAATAAACATTTTTTTAAAAGTATAAGAAAGAAAGAAAGACCAGGCAGGCCTCCATCCTTACCTCTGTCAGTCTGTCTGTCTGTCTGTCTGATTCCTTGGAACTGGAGATGGGCCACCATATTGTTGCTGTTAGTTGATCCCAGGTTCTCTGGAAGAAGAGACAATGCTGTTAATTGTTGAGCCCTTTCAGTGGCTCCACCTATCTTTAAATTTTTAGAAGTATATGTTAGGCTGTGTTTATGTACATCATATGCAGACCATAAGAGGGATTTAGATTCTCCAGAATCTGACACCCTCTTCTGGAGTGTCTAAAGACAACTACAATGTACTTATATCTAATAAATACATAAATAAATAAATAAATAAATAAATGAACATTATTTTAAAAGGATAAGAAAGAAAGAAAAACCAGGCAGACCTGCCCTTTTTATCTCTGTCTGTCTATCTGTCTGATCCCCTGGAACTGGAGATGGGCTACCATATAGTTGCTGGTAGTTGATCCCAGGTTCTCTGGAAGAAGAGACAATGCTGTTAATTGTTGAGCCCTTTCAGTGGGCCCACCCATCTTAAATTTTTAGAAGTGTATGTGAATCTGTGTTTATGTCCATCATATGCAGACCATCAGAGGGATTTATATTCTCCAGAATCTGACACCCTCTTCTGGAGTGTCTGAAGACAGCTACGGTGTACTTATATCAAATAAATACATAAATAAATAAATAAACATTTTTTAAAAAGGATAAGAAAGAAAGAAAAGCCAGGGAGGCCTGCCACCCTTGTCTGTCTGTCTCTTTGTCTGCCTGATCCCCTGGAACAGGAGATGGGCCACCATATAGTTGCTCGTAGTTGATCCCAGGTTCTCTGGAAGAGGAGTCAGTGCTGTTAATTGTTGAGCCCTTTCAGTGGCCCCACCCATCTTTAAATTTTTAGAAGTATATGTGAGGCTGTGTTTATGTACATCATATGCAGACCATAAGAGGGATTTAGATTCTCCAGAATCTGACACCCTCCTCTGGAGTGTCTGAAAGCAGCTACAGTGTACTTATATCTAATAAATACATACTTAAATTAATAAACATTTTTTAAAAGGATAAGAAAGAAGGAAAGACAAGGTAGGCCTGCCATCCTTAACTCTATCTGTCTGTATGTCTGTCTGTCTGTCTGAACCCCTGTAACTGGAGATGGGCCACCATATAGTTGCTGGTACTTGATCCCAGGTTCTCTATAAGAGGAGACAATGCTGTTAATTGTTGATCCCTTTCATTGGACCAACACATCTTTAAATTTTTAGATGTAAATGTGAGGCTGTGTGTATGTACATCATATGCAGACCATAAGAGGGATATAGATTCTCCAGAATCTGACACCCTCTTCTGGAGTGTCTGAAGATAGCTACAGTGTAAGTATATCTAATAAATACATAAATAAATAAATGAATAAATAAATAAACAAACATTTTTTAAAAGGGTTAAGAATGAAAGAAAAACCAGGCAGGCCTGCCATCCTTGTCTGTCTTTCTCTCTGTCTGTCTGTCTTGCCTAGCCCCTTTAGTAGCCTAGCCTAGTCCCTTGCCTTGACTAGCCCAGCCCCTTGCCTAGCCTAGCCTAGCCCAGCCCTGCCTTGCCTAGCCCTGCCTATCCCTGTCTTTAACCAGGCTGGCCTCGAACTCAGAAACTGACTGCCTCTGCCTCCAGATGAAAGACTCCAAAACTCCCAAAGGGAGGCACTTACTTAAGCCTCGGGTCAGCCGCGCACCCAAGAAGACACTGAGACCGGTACTTAAGATGTATAGGGAGTAAGATTTAATACAGCAACGACAAGAAAGCAAACAAAACAAACAAAAAGCACATATACCAGATATCTGGGGCCGGACCTCATGCAGCCTGCAAGGTGCAGAGGAGATCCGGCAATTAGCCCAAACTTTTCACAAGCTTTTATAGGTAGGAGGCAAGGGGGGGAGCAGGGCAGGGAAAATACAGGTTTTACGTCACTAAGTGATTCAGCCAAGGGTTTTTCCAAAGTGCTTTTGCAACCGCGTCCCACACTTTGGCCATGTACTTGATTCATTGGGACTGAGGTTTTTACTCACACCCTTATCTCAAAAATGTCCCTGGCACAGTCCTTAGTTGGGAGGGGTAGGACTGGGTTCGTTCCAGGAAACCCTTATCTCAGAAATGTCCCCGGAACAGTTTTCATTTGAGAGGGGGTCTGACTCTGGTGTGAGAGTTCAGAATGTACTCTGGGGTGAGAAGTTCTGGTGGTCAGTAATTTTCCTCTTTCATTCCCCCCTTCTTTTAGTAAATAATTCTAATCTTAGAATTTCAGATACTGCATAATGCACCAAATGAAAGACTCTATTTTAACATGGGAACAAAAACAGAACAAGAAGCATTAGTAAACAGAACTAGGCAGGGGCCCTTTTAGCGAGGCTTGAGGGTCTGGGCATGATGTAGGTGCACGTAGATCAGATCTCTGGCTGGAACTGGTGAGATGTCCTTGGGGTACCCAGCTCGTTCACTGTCTCAGCTGTTGGGATCCCTGGAGCAATGTCGTCCGCGTACTCAGTCCAATTTTTCCCAGTTGTGACCAGACCACCTGCAAGCCTTTTAACTTAGCATACAGATCATTATTAACAACATAGGTTTAAACACATCATTTGAGACTATGATGGGCATAGGAGTTTCATAAAGGATTTTAAACAGAGTAAAACTGAATCAAGAGATAGGGCATAGGGAAGGAACACCAAGTCCATGCCAGTCTCCACGATTAATTTAGTCAAGGTCTGTCATAGAGTTTTAAACTAATTTCTTTTATCTGTCCTGAGCTCTGAGGTCTATACACACAATGTAATTTTTATTTGACCTCTAAATGCTTGGCCACACCCTGACTTACCTGGGCAACAAAGCAGGGCTATTATCTGACACTATTGCTTTTGGCACTCTGAACCTTGGAAAAATTTTCTTTAATAATCTTCTTGATGACTATGTGAGCAGTCTCATTTATCCATTTTGAGAACGTTTTTTTCTGTAGATGTCAACAGCTCTCTTTGTCTGTATATTGTTCCATACAGTGGCAAAAGCATACCTGCTGTCAGTGTAGACTTTTATTTTGCCATTTATGGACCTTGTCTCAAAGTCACAAGTTCAGCTTTCTGGGCCAACGTCCCTTCAGGGAGGCTGCTGGCCTAGATTACTTGCTTTTTGTCCACCACTGCACTGCTGTCCCCGCCTTCCGCTTACCTTAGTCAAATCTGGCAAAGCCAGAGCGGGGGCTGCAAGCAGTGCTGCCTTTATGCTGTCAAAGGCTTTTTGGTGTTCCTCAGTCCAGGTGAATGGGACTTTTTCTTTCTGCAAAAGCCCGCCGTCCCCAGAAACTCACGTACTTGGCGCGGGGTGGTGGGGGTTGGGATCAGCATCACAGTCTTTTTTCTGGCCTCGGTGAGCCACCGCTTTTCGTCGTCTCGGCACCTCGGTACGACATAACTGAGCTTTACTCCAACTCACCCAGTCCATTCAGGAGCTTCTAGGAGGGCCAGAATTTCTTCTTTGTCTTTGATGTCTCTGCCTTCAGCCAACCGCAGGGCTTGGGTTAGTGCCAAGAGTTCATGTTTTCCAGAGCATTAGTCAGCCATCGGTCAGGGGGCTGAACCACACTTTTAGGGCATGTGCCAAGTTTTGTCTCAGAGTCAGTTTATCTGCGTCCTTGACCAGAAGCTACTATGTGCAGACAAGCAGGTCATCTTACAGTCACCAGATCTAATTTTCACAAGTATGCCACTGGTCTTTTTCAGGGTCCCAATCTCTGAGTAAGAACCTCTTTGGCAATACTTTTGTTCTCAGTCACATCTAGGAGTCCCAAAGTTAGGGACAACATTAGGGCAGTCTCAATAGCATCTAAGGCCATCCAAGGTTGTTCTTTATTTCTTATACGAGGGGCTGTTTATCTTTTTAATTCAGCAAAACCTGGAATCCACAGTTTGCAAAGGCCTGCAGTGTCCAGGAACCTTTTAAACTTGCTTTGCACTGGTCAGTGGAGGAATATGAAACACAGTCTCTTTTTAGCTGCTTTTAACAGGTAGGCCACCGGTCTCTTTTAAGGACTCAGCTTCTGTGTTAGTACCCCTTCTGCTTTTTCTTTACTTTTAGCCACGAACAGGTGAAGGGTTTGGTCATGAGGGGGGGTCCTCTTCTTTTTGTTAGGACAGTCTCTCACCCAGTGCTCTTTTTCTTTAACAGATAACAGTAAACACTTTGATCTTTAGCCAAAAGCTTTCTTTTTTTGTTGCCAGGTACTAAGTTTTCTAGCTTCTCTGACTTTTGTGGCCGGCATTTCATTTCTCTTATCTTTTTTAGAAAATTTTCTGGCTCCTTATTTTTTACAGATCATCTCTAAGTGCTAGTATTATTAGCAAGTGTCACTTTGCTAGGTTCTAGTCTTTGTCATTTATCTCTCTTTGCTCCTGTTTCTTAACTGCAATGGAGATCTCATATAATGTCTCTCTCTATATATATATATATCTTTTTTGTTCCTCTTTTTGTCTTTGCTTACTTTGAATGTTATCTAATTATTACATCTATATTCTGTCACTTAACTTTTTCATAGTTCGACTACCCTGGTTTATTTTTCTGTCTTACAGCACATTTCTGATTCTGACCCTGGTCTCTGTACTTGCCAGCCTCATTTTACTGGTTCCTCTTTTAAATATTTCTCATTTAGAGTATCTTTCTCATTTCAGACCTAATTTTCTTTATCTCTATTTTTACCTCTTTTTACTGTTAGGTCAGATTGTCGGGGCACTTTCAGTCCCACAGAGACGAGACCTCATCAGAGCCTGGCAGTTAGACCCGTAGGTGCTCCTTACCTTGTATGTCTCCCTCACCGGAGCCCAGAACAGACTTACTGCCAGCAACTCAGGGCAGTGCCTGAGAAGAGAAAACACATGGGGCAGAGAAGGGAGTGTAGCTCTTACATCTGGCTGCACACTGATATCTCAAAATGAACACAATTTTTTCTGTTTACAAGAGACAGGATACAGGGGGCAGGAGAATGAGCCTTTCTCCCACCCAGGAGGCAGGCAAAGGCTGAAAACAAATCCTTTGATGTGAAGAGCCCAGCGCCGAGTCTCCGCTGCGCACCGGAATGCAGCGTAAACTCCTGGGAGTGGCAAACAAACGCTGGCAGGCAGGCAGAGGCAGCAATTTAACTATTTAACTACCTGATAGATTCCTGGTGCTCTCTGCACTGTCTTTGGGGAGGGAGCACGCAGCCGGGCCGGCACAAGGGAGTGCGGGTAGACTCTGGGGGGGGGGGAACCAAAAGAGGGACGCTGTAGTCGGCCCCTCCCCAGCTGTGGCAGGCTTCACGGCCACTCCGGGACTGGCAGGCGGGGGCCGGCAGGCCGCTGCACTCACTATCAGCATTTTACAACTCATTCGCAGGGCACAGACAGCCTCCGTTGCTGCTGTGTCTGCAGAACTCAGAACCTCAGCACCACTGCGGCAGCTCTGGATCTCAGAGCTCTTTTGAGCAGCCTGGGACTCACCAGCACTGAGTTTTTTTCCCTTTTTTTTTTCCTTTTTTAAAACTATTGCTGACAAATTTTGTCCTGACGTCAGTCCAAGTCTACAGTCGACAAAGGGTTAACACACACACACACACACAGTCTTGTCACGTGACAAAAACACAACCAGCCAAACGCCACTTTCTGAAGGGGTCGGATTCCACATTGACTCCTTTTCCTGACGGGGGTGGGATTCCACATCCACTCCCGCTCTGGCAGAGAGAACACTCTCTCTCTCTTTCACTCTGCCAGGCAACAGCCAGGTCTTTTTGACTGTTCTGTACCCTGGGCACTCCTTCCAGGGTCTCCCTTGGAACATCTTTTTTTGGGGTGCAGATTGTGAGGCCATAGACAGCCGTCCTCTCACAGCCACTGCCAGAATAAACCCACAATCTCAGAATACACAAATGCAGCAGTTCCACACTTACACACCCAGCAGATTGTCCCATTTCTAGAATAATAGCAGACACGACAAAAGCAGACACGAGACTGAGATAAAAAGAAAAAAACCAAAGCACGAGGTGGGACTCGAACCCACGATCTCGCAACCTGAAGCACGAGGTGGGACTCGAACCCACGATCTCGCACCCTGAAGCACGAGGTGGGACTCGAACCCACGATCTCACACCCTGCAGCACGAGGTGGGACTCGAACCCACGATCTCGCACAGAGGGGTCCACTAAGCGTCCTTAGTCCTCCCCTTGTCCTCCTGGGACGTCTCCCAGGGCGCACAGACGGTGGACACCTGGACACGTCTGTCTATCCACACCCTGCGCTCCTACCCGGAGCGCGGTCTCACTGTGCACATTGCACACTGAGCGTCTGCAAAACTGAAACTGCGATCGCACCAGATACAGAACAGCCTATCTGGCCTCTCAGAGACAAACAGAACACAGACACCAGACCAAAGCAGAACAGTAAATCTTACTTCTGAGTGGGTCCAGGACTTCTGGGTAGACGCGCTGATTCCCGGCCAATGCACCAAATGAAAGACTCCAAAACTCCCAAAGGGAGGCACTTACTTAAGCCTCGGGTCAGCCGCGCACCCAAGAAGACACTGAGACCGGTACTTAAGATGTATAGGGAGTAAGATTTAATACAGCAACGACAAGAAAGCAAACAAAACAAACAAAAAGCACATATACCAGATATCTGGGGCCGGACCTCATGCAGCCTGCAAGGTGCAGAGGAGATCCGGCAATTAGCCCAAACTTTTCACAAGCTTTTATAGGTAGGAGGCAAGGGGGGGAGCAGGGCAGGGAAAATACAGGTTTTACGTCACTAAGTGATTCAGCCAAGGGTTTTTCCAAAGTGCTTTTGCAACCGCGTCCCACACTTTGGCCATGTACTTGATTCATTGGGACTGAGGTTTTTACTCACACCCTTATCTCAAAAATGTCCCTGGCACAGTCCTTAGTTGGGAGGGGTAGGACTGGGTTCGTTCCAGGAAACCCTTATCTCAGAAATGTCCCCGGAACAGTTTTCATTTGAGAGGGGGTCTGACTCTGGTGTGAGAGTTCAGAATGTACTCTGGGGTGAGAAGTTCTGGTGGTCAGTAATTTTCCTCTTTCACAGAGTGCTCTCATTAAGAGCTGGAGCCACCACTGACTGTTGGGTTTTCTAAGTCTTACATAGGTATGGTCTGTTTCTCAGCTGTGAAACCCTAATTAACACATGTAGTCTGTCCTAGGTCAGCCATAGCTACAGACTGAGGCCTTTGCTAAAACAAAACAAAAGAAAACAAAAAATAGAAATAATAAAATAAATAAATTAAGCAACCACATGATATCTTTTCTTTCTTTCAATGATACTCAGAGCTTGAAGCAGTTCACCCATGAGACCTCAGCTCCTGACATTGAGGCTCTTTCCCTAACAAGTATTATGGCTGAACCTGAGGGGTTCTACTGCTGATTTGTGTCCCCCACTTTAAAAAAATAGTTGTTTTCAAAGGCTGCAGGTTCTTAGCCCTGTTCCTTGTTACAGTTGAGTCACAGCCCTGAAAGTTCAGTGTTAGTTAAAGGCACTGAGAAGGGCTTCCTATAGACATCAAAGACCAAGTCTTTGTTTTTAAAAAGTTAATCTGGATTCCCCCACCCCCTGGCATCCTTAGAATTCCTAGAAAGGAAGGCAGGGACCTGGGCAGAAGGGTGCAAGGCTACTGGTGTTTGTAAGTGGTAACAGAAAGCTTTCTCTTGTTGGTACCCTACCCCAAGTTACACTGTCACTTCTTTTTCCTAGTTGTTGTTTTGTCGGTTTGTATTCTCAACATAGACCCTTTTCCTTCCTAACCTTGGCTGTCCTGAACCTTACTGTCCTTGAACTCAGTGATTTGCCTGTCTTGCTGGGATGAAACTGTGAGCTACCATCCAGAAGGAAGCACCCTGCTGAGGTTAGATTGGGGTCTCTTCCATTTTCCTCTATGAACATGCATATGGCAGGCCTGTTCTTTCTTTTTTACTTTTCCTTTTTTTTTTAAAGATTTATTTATTTATTATATTTAAGTATGCTGTAGCTATCTTCAGACAGTCCAGAAGAGGGTGTCAGATTCTGAAGAATCTAAATCATTCTTATTGTCTGCATATGATGTATATAAACACAGCCTCACATATACTCAAAAAAAAAAAAAAAAGAAAAAGAAAGATGTGGCTACAGAGAGGGCTCAACAATTAAGAGCATTGTCTCCTCTTCCAGAGAACCTGGGCTCAATTACCAGTATTATATATGGTGGCCCATCTCCAGTTCCAGGGGATCTAATACTCTGTTCTGGAGTCTGTGGGCACAGCATACACATGCAAAACATTCTTACACAATCATTGAGAGAGGAGAGAGAGGGGTTGAGAGAGAGGGGAGGTAATCATACCTCCTGACAAGTTTGAAGACCTGAGCTTCATCACTCACACAAATAAATAAATGCAAAATATTTTTTTATAAATAAACTCTGCCATTGCCCTTTAAAAATTCCTAGAAAACAAGTTTTATAAGCAACAGTTATATTTACTATATCTAAAGGACAGTCATGAGCATATTCAATAAATAGAAAAAGGCCTGTTAGTCTTAGAAATGGAAAAGACAAACCAAGGAAGGTTTGCAATTACATAATGAGGCAGCTCAGCCCAGCTCTAAGGTTGGAAATAAGACTCGAGAATAGGATACACCTGAAGACAGCCAGCCATTGTTTTTTGTTTTGGAGGCTGAAAGGATACACCTGAAGACAGCCAATGCTGTGTGATGGTGATCTGGTATTTTTTTTTTAATTTTTAAAAACTTTAACACTTTTTATAAAACTTTTATAAAAACTTTTTATTATAAACTTTTCTTTCTTTCTTTCTTCCTTTCTTTCCTCACCCTAGCCCCTACCCTAGCCCTGTCTTTCACCAGGGTGGCCTCGAACTCAGAAACTAACTGTCTCTGCCTACAGAGTGCTCTCATTAAGAGCTTGAGCCACCACTGAATGTAGGGTTTTCTAAGCCTTACCTAACTCTTGGTGTCTGTTCTCAGCTGTGAAACCCTAATTAACACAAGTAGGCAGTCCTGGGTCAGCCAGAGCTACAGACTGAGGACTTCTCTAAAAACAAATAAAACAAAACAAAACAACAAATAGAAATAATAAAATACATAAATTAAGCATCCACAGCATAGCTTTTCTCTATCTAGGTGGTACTCAGAAATTCCAGCAGTTGGCCTGTGACACCTCAGCTCAGTATATGTGAGGCTGTGTTTATGTACATCATATGCAGACCATAAGAGGGATTTACATTCTCCAGAATCTGACACCCTCCTCTGGAGTGTCTAAAGAAAGCTACAGTGTACTTATATCTAAGAAATACATAAATAAATAAATAAATAAATAAATAAATAAATAAATATTTTTTTAAAAAGGATAAGAAAGAAAGAAAGAAAGAAAGACCAGGCAGGCCTGCCATCCTTATCTCTGTATGTCTGTCTGTCTGATCCCCTGGAACTGGAGATGGGCCACCTTGTAGGTGCAGGTAGTTGATCCCAGGTTTTCTGGAAGAGGAGACAATGCTGTTAATTGTTGAGCCCTTTCAGTGGCCCCACCCATTTTTAATTTTTAGAAGTATATGTGAGGCTGTGTTTATGTACATCATATTCAAACCATAAGAGGGATTTAGATTCTCCAGAATCTGACACCCTCTTCTGGAGTGTCTGAAGACGGCTACAGTGTACTTATATCTAATAAATAAATAAATAAATAAATAAATAAATAAATAAACATTTTTTTAAAAGTATAAGAAATAAAGAAAGACCTGGCAGGCCTGCCATCCTTGTCTGTCTGTCTGTCTGTCTGATCCCCTGGAACTGGAGATGGGCCACTATATAATTGCTGGTAGTTGATCCCAGGTTCTCTGGAAGAGAAGTCAGTGCTGTTAATTGTTGAGCCCTTTCAGTGGCCCCACCCATCTTTAAATTTTTAGAAGTATATGTGAGGCTGTGTTCATGTACATCATATGCAGACCATAAGAGGGATATAGATTCTCGAGAATCTGACACCCTCTTCGGGAGTGTTTGAAGACAGCTACAGTTTACTTATATCTAATAAATACATACTTAAATTAATAAACATTTTTTTAAAAGGATAAGAAAGAAGGAAAGACATGGTAGGCCTGCCATCCTTAACTCTATCTGTCTGTATGTCTGTCTGTCTGTCTGATCCCCTGGAACTGGAGATGGGCCACCATATAGTTGCTGGTAGTTGATCCCAGGTTCTCTATAAGAGGAGACAATGCTGTTAATTGTTGATCCCTTTCATTGGCCCCACACATCTTTAAATTTTTAGATGTAAATGTGAGGCTGTGTGTATGTACATCATATGCAGACCATAAGAAGGATATAGATTCTCCAGAATCTGACACCCTCTTCTGGAGTGTCTGAAGACAGCTACAGTGTACGTATATCTAATAAATACATAAATAAATAAATAAATAAATAAATAAATAAATAAATAAACAAACATTTTTTAAAAGGGATAAGAAAGAAAGAAAAACCAGGCAGGCCTGCCATCCTTGTCTGTCTTTCTCTCTGTCTGATCCCCTGGACCTGGAGATGGGCCACCATATAGTTGCTGGTAGTTGATCCCAGGTTCTCTGGAAGAGGAGACAATGCTGTTAATTGTTGAGCCCTTTCAGTGGCCCCACCCATCGTTAAATTTTTAGTAGTATATGTGAGGCTGTGTTTATGTACATCATATGCAGACCATAAGATGGATTTAGATTCTCCAGAATCTGACACCCTCTTCTGGAGTGTCTGAACAGCTACAGTGTACTTATATCTACTAAATAAATAAATAAATAAATAAACATTTTTTAAAAAAGGATAAGAAAGAAAGAAAGAAAGACCAGGCAGGCCTGCCATCCATATCTCTGCCTGTCTGTCTGTCTGTCTATCTGATCCAAGGGAACTGGAGATGGGCAACCATATAGTTGCTGGTAGTTGATCCAAGGTTCTCTGAAATAGGAGACAATGCTCTTAATTGTTGAGCCCTTTCAGTGGCCCCACACTTCTTTAAATATTTAGAAGTATATGTGAGGCTGTGTTTATGTACATCATATTCAGATTATAAGAGGATTTAGATTCTCCAGAATCTGACACCCTCTACTGGAGTGTCTGAAGACAGCTACAGTGTACTTATATATAATAAAAACATAAATAAATAAATAAATAAATAAATAAACATTTTTTAAAAAGGATAAGAAAGAAAGAAAGACCAGGCAGGCCTGCCATCCTTATCTCTGTCTATCTGTCTATCTGTCTGATCCCCTGGAACTGGAGATGTGCTACCATATAGTTGCTGGTAGTTGATCCCAGGTACTCTGGAAGAGGAGACAATGCTGTTAATTGTTGAGCTTTTAGAGTGGCCCCACCCTTCTTTAAATTTTTAGAAGATATGTGAGGCTGTGTTTATGTACATCATATGCAGACCATAAGAGGGATTTAGATTCTCCAGAATCTGACACCCTCTTCTGGAGTGTCTGAACAGCTACAGTGTACTTATATCTACTAAATACATACATAAATAAATAAATAAATAAATAAATATTTTTTTAAAAAGGATAAGACAGAAAGAAAGACCAGGCAGGCCTGCCATCCATATCTGTCTGTCTGTCTGTCTGTCTATCTGATCCCTGGGAACTGGAGATGGGCCACGAATAGTTGCTGGTAGTTGATCCCAGGTCTTCTGAATAGGAGACAATGCTGTTAATTGTTCAGCCCTTTCAGTGGCCCCACCCATCTTTAAATTTCTAGAAGTAAATGTGAGGCTGTGTTTATGTACATCATATTCAGACCATTAAAGAGGGATTTATATTCTCCAGAATCTGACACCGTCTTTTGGAGTGTCTATGACGGATACAGTGTACTTATATCTAATAAATACATAAATAAAGAAATAATCATTTTTTAAAAACGATAAGAAAGAAAGAAAGACCAGGCAGGCCTGCCATCCTTATCTCTGTCTGTCTGTCTGTCTGTCTGTGTGATCCTCTGGAACTGGATATGGGCCACCATAGAGTTGCTTGTAGTTGATCCCAGGTTCTCTGGAAGAGGAGACAATGCTGTTAATTGTTGAGCCCTTTCAGTGGCCCCACCCATCTTTAAATTTTTAGAAGTATATGCGAGGCTGTGTTTATGTACCGAATATGCAGACCATAAGAGGGATTTAGATTCTCCAGAATCTGACACCCTCTTCTGGAGTGTCTGAAGACAGCTACAGTTTACTTATATCTAATAAATTCATAAATAAACAAATAAACATTTTTAAAAAAGGATAATAAAGAAAGAGAGACCAGGCAGGCCTGCCATCCTTGTCTGTCTGTCTGTCTGTCTGATCCCCTGGAACTGGAGATGGGCCACCATATAATTGCTGGTAGTTGATCCCAGGTTCTCTGGAAGAGGAGTCAGTGCTGTTAATTGTTGAGCCCTTTCAGTGGCCACACCCATCTTTAAATTTTTAGAAGTATATTTGAGGCTGTGTTCATGTACATCATATGCAGACCATAAGAGTGATATAGATTCTCGAGAATCTGACACCCTCTTCGGGAGTGTTTGAAGACAGCTACAGTTTACTTAAATCTAATAAATACATACTTAAATTAATAAACATTTTTTAAAAAGGATAAGAAAGAATGAAAGACCAGGTAGGCCTGCCATCCTTAACTCTATCTGTCGGTATGTCTGTCTGTCTGTCTGATCCCCTGGAACTGGAGATGGGCCACCATATAGTTGCTGTTAGTTGATCCCAGGTTCTCTGGAAGAGGAGACAATGCTGTTAATTGTTGAGCCCTTTCAGTGGCTCCACCTATCTTTAAATTTTTAGAAGTATATGTTAGGCTGTGTTTATGTACATCATATGCAGACCATAAGAGGGATATAGATTCTCCAGAATCTGACACCCTCTTCTGGAGTGTCTGAAGACAGCTACAGTGTACTTATATCTAATAAATACATACATACATAAATAAATAAATAAACATTTTTTAAAAGGGATAAGAAACAAAGAAAAACCAGGCAGGCCTGCCATCCTTGTTTGTCTTTCTCTCTGTCTGTCTGTCTTGCCTAGCCCCTTGAGTAGCCTAGCCTAGTCCCTTGCCTTGACTAGCCCAGCCCCTTGCCTAGCCTAGCCTAGCCCTGCCTATCCCTGTCTTTAACCAGGCTGGCCTCGAACTCAGAAACTGACTGCCTCTGCCTCCAGAGTGCTCTCATTAAGAGCTCGAGCCACCACTGACTGTTGGGTTTTCTAAGTCTTACATAGGTATGGTCTCTTTCTCAGCTGTGAAACCCTAATTAACACATGTAGTCTGTCCTAGGTCAGCCATAGCTACAGACTGAGGCCTTTTCTAAAACAAAACAAAAGAAAACAAAAATTAGAAATAATAAAATAAATAAATTAAGCAACCACATGATATCTTTTCTTTCTTTCAATGATACTCAGAACTTGAAGCAGTTCACCCATGAGACCTCAGCTCCGGACATTGAGGCTCTTTCCCTAACAAGTATTATGGCTGAACCTGAGGGATTCTACTGCTGATTTGTGTCCCCCACTTTAAAAAAATAGTTGTTTTCAAAGGCTGCAGGTACTTAGCCCTGTTCCTTGTTACAGTTGAGTCACAGCCCTGAAAGTTCAGTGGTAGTTAAAGGCACTGAGAAGGGCTTCCTATAGACATCAAAGGCCAAGTCTTTGTTTTTAAAAAGTTAATCTGGATTCCCCCACCCCCTGGCATCCTTAGAATTCCTAGAAAGGAAGGCAGGGACCTGGGCAGAAGGGTGCAAGGCTACTGGTGTTTGTAAGTGGTAACAGAAAGCTTTCTCTTGTTGGTACCCTACCCCAAGTTACACTGTCACTTCTTTTTCCTAGTTGTTGTTTTGTCGGTTTGTATTCTCAACATAGACCCTTTTCCTTCCTAACCTTGGCTGTCCTGAACCTTACTGTCCTTGAACTCAGTGATTTGCCTGTCTTGCTGGGATGAAACTGTGAGCTACCATCCAGAAGGAAGCACCCTGCTGAGGTTAGATTGGGGTCTCTTCCATTTTCCTCTATGAACATGCATATGACAGGCCTGTTCTTTCTTTTTTACTTTTCCTTTTCTTTTTAAAGATTTATTTATTTATTATATTTAAGTATGCTGTAGCTATCTTCAGACAGTCCAGAAGAGGGTGTCAGATTCTGAAGAATCTAAATCATTCTTATTGTCTGCATATGATGTATATAAACACAGCCTCACATATACTCAAAAAAAAAAAAAAAAGAAAGATGTGGCTACAGAGAGGGCTCAACCATTAAGAGCATTGTCTCCTCTTCCAGAGAACCTGGGCTCAATTACCAGTATTATATATGGTGGCCCATCTCCAGTTCCAGGGGATCTAATACTCTGTTCTGGAGTCTGTGGGCACAGCATACACATGCAAAACATTCTTACACAATCATTGAGAGAGGAGAGAGAGGGGTTGAGAGAGAGGGGAGGTAATCATACCTCCTGACAAGTTTGAAGACCTGAGCTTCATCACTCACACAAATAAATAAATGCAAAATATTTTTTTATAAATAAACTCTGCCATTGCCCTTTAAAAATTCCTAGAAAACAAGTTTTATAAGCAACAGTTTTATTTACTATATCTAAAGGACAGTCATGAGCATATTCAATAAATAGAAAAAGGCCTGTTAGTCTTAGAAATGGAATGGACAAACCAAGGAAGGTTTGCAATTACATAATGAGGCATCTCAGCCCAGCTCTAAGGTTGGAAATAAGACTCGAGAATAGGATACACCTGAAGACAGCCAGCCATTGTTTTTTGTTTTGGAGGCTGAAAGGATACACCTGAAGACAGCCAATGCTGTGTGATGGTGATCTGGTATTTTTTTTTTAATTTTTAAAAACTTTAACACTTTTTATAAAACTTTTATAAAAACTTTTTCTTTCTTTCTTTTCTTCTTTTCTTTCTTCCTTTCCTCACCCTAGCCCCTACCCTAGCCCTGTCTTTCACCAGGGTGGCCTCGAACTCAGAAACTGACTGCCTCTGCCTACAGAGTGCTCTCATTAAGAGCTTGAGCCACCACTGAATGTAGGGTTTTCTAAGCCTTACCTTGCTCTTGGTGTCTGTTCTCAGCTGTGAAACCCTAATTAACACAAGTAGGCAGTCCTGGGTCAGCCAGAGCTACAGACAGAGGACTTCTCTAAAAACAAATAAAACAAAACAAAACAACAAATAGAAATAATAAAATACATAAACTAAGCAACCACAGCATAGCTTTTCTCTATCTAGGTGGTACTCAGAAATTCCAGCAGTTGGCCTGTGACACCTCAGCTCAGTATATGTGAGGCTGTGTTTATGTACATCATATGCAGACCATAAGAGGGATTTACATTCTCCAGAATCTGACACCCTCCTCTGGAGTGTCTAAAGAAAGCTACAGTGTACTTATATCTAAGAAATACATAAATAAATAAATAAATAAATAAATAAATAAATAAATAAATAAACATTTTTTAAAAAGGATAAGAAAGTAAGAAAGACCAGGCAGGCCTGCCACCCTTATGTCTGTCTGTCTGTCTGTCTGTCTGATACCCTGGAACTGGACATGGGCCACCATAGTGTTGCTGGTAGTTTATCCCAGGTTCTCTGGAAGAGGAGACAATGCTCTTAATTGTTGAGCCCTTTCAGTGGACCCACACTTCTTTAAATATTTAGAAGTATATGTGAGGCTGTGTTTATGTACATCATATTCAGATTATAAGAGGATTTATATTCTCCAGAATCTGACACCCTCTACTGGAGTGTCTGAAGACAGCTACAGTGTACTTATATATAATAAATACATAAATAAATAAATAAATAAATAAATAAACATTTTTTAAAAAGGATAAGAAAGAAAGTAAGACCAGGCAGGCCTGCCATCCTTATCTCTGTCTGTCTGTCTGTCTGTCTGATATCCTGGAACTGGAGATGGGCTACCATATAGTTGCTGGTAGTTGATCCCAGGATCTCTGGAAGAGGAGACAATGCTGTTAATTGTTGAGCCCTATCAGTGGCCCTACCCATCTTTAAATTTTTAGAAGTGTATGTGAGGCTGTGTTTATGTACATCATATGCAGACCAGAAGACGGATTTAGATTCATCAGAATCTGACACCCTCTTCTGGAGTGTCTGAAGACAGCTACAGTGTACTTATATCTAATAAATACATATAAATAAATAAATAAATAAATAAACATTATTTAAACCGGATAAGAAAAAAAGAAAGACCAGGCAGGCCTACCATCCTTATCTCGGTCTGTCTGTCTGTCTGTCGTTCTGATCCCCTGGAACTGGAGATGGGCCACCATATAGGTGCTGGTATTTGATCCCAGGTTCTCTGGAAGAGGAGACAATGCTGTTAATTGTTGAGCGCTTTCAGTGGCCCCACCCATTGTTAAATTTTTAGTAGTATATGTGAGGCTGTGTTTATGTACATCATATGCAGACCATAAGAGGGATTTAGATTCTCTAGAATCTGAAACCCTTTTCTGGAGTGTCTGAAGACGGCTACAGTGTACTTATATCTAATAAATACATAAATAAATAAATAAATAAATAAATAAATAAACATTTTTTAAAAAGTAAAAGAAATAAAGAAAGACCAGGCAGGCCTGCCATCCATATCTCTGTCTCTTTGTCTGTCTGTCTGTCTGATCCACTGGAACTGGAGATGGGCCACCATAAGGTGCTGGTAGTTTATCCCAGGTTCTCTGAAAGAGGAGACAATGCTGTTAATTGTTGAGCCCTCTCAGTGGCCCCACACATCTTTAAATTTTTAGAAGTATATGTGAGGCTGCGTTTATGTACATCATATGCAGACCATAAAAGGGATTTAGATTCTCCAGAATCTGACACCCTCTTCTGGAGTGTCTGAAAACAGCTACAGTGTACTTATATCTAATAAATACATAAATAAATATATAAATAAACATTTTTTTAAAAAGGATAAGAAAGAAAGAAAGAAAGAAAGAAAGACCAGGCAGGCCTGCCATCCTTATCACTGTCTGTCTGTCTGTCTGTCTGATCCCGTGGAACTGGAGATGGGCCACCATAGAGTTGCTGGTAGTTGATCCCAGGTCCTCTGGAAGAGGAGACAATGCTGTTAATTGTTGAGCCCTTTCAGTGGCCCCACCCGTCTTTAAATTTTTAGAAGTATATGTGAGGCTTTGTTTATGTACATCATATGCAGACCATAAGAGGGATATAGATTCTCCAGAATCTGACACCCTCTTCTGGAGTGTCTGAAGACAGCTACAGTGTACTTATATCTAGTAAATAAATAAATAAATAAATAAATAAATAAATAAATGAATAAATGAATAAATAAATAAATAAACATTTTTAAAAAGGATAAGAAAGAAAGAAAAATCAGGCAGGCCTGCCATCCTTATCTCTGTCTGTCTGTCTGTCTGTCTTATCCCCTGGAACTTGAGATGGGCCACCATATAGTTGCTGGTAGTTGATCCCACGTTCTCTGGAAGAAGAGACAATGCTGTTAATTGTTGAGCCCTTTCAGTGGGCCCACCCATCTTTAAATATTTAGAAGTATATGTGAGGCTGTGTTTATGTACATCCTATGCAGACCATAAGAGGGATTTAGATTCTCCAGAAGATGACACCCTCTTCTAGACTGTCTGAAGACAGCTACAGTGTACTTATATCTAATAAATACATAAATAAATAAATAAATAAATAAATAAATAAACATTTTTTAAAAGTATAAGAAAGAAAGAAAGACCAGGCAGGCCTCCATCCTTATCTCTGTCAGTCTGTCTGTCTGTCTGTCTGATCCCTTGGAACTGGAGATGGGCCACCATATAGTTGCTGTTAGTTGATCCCTGGTTCTCTGGAAGAAGCGACAATGCTTTTAATTGTTGAGCCTTTTCAGTGGCTCCACCTATCTTTCAATTTTTAGAAGTATATATTAGGCTGTGTTTATGTACATCATATGCAGACTATAAGAGGGATTTAGATTCTCCAGAATCTGACACCCTCTTCTGGAGTGTATGAAGACAACTACAGTGTACTTATATCTAATAAATAAATAAATAAATAAATAAATAAATAAATAAATAAATAAACATTATTTTAAAAGGATAAGAAAGAAAGAAAAAACAGGCAGGCCGCCCTCCTCATCTCTGTCTGTCTGTCTGTCTGTCTGATCCCCTGGAACTGGAGATGGGCCACCATATAGTTGCTGGTAGTTGATCCCAGGTTCTCTGGAAGAAGAGACAATGCTGTTAATTGTTGAGCCCTTTCAGTGGCCCCACCCATCTTAAATTTTTAGAAGTATATGTGAATCTGTGTTTATGTCCATCATATGCAGACCATAAGAGGGATTTATATTCTCCAGAATCTGACACCCACTTCTGGAGTGTCTGAAGACAGCTACAGTGTACTTATATCTAATAAATACATAAATAAATAAATAAACATTTTTTAAAAAGGATAAGAAAGAAAAAAAAACCAGGGAGGCCTGCCATCCTTGTCTCTCTGTCTCTTTGTCTGCCTGATCCCCTGGAACTGGAGATGGGCCACCATATAGTTGCTGGTA
Organism: Mus caroli; assembly: GCF_978045245.1. NCBI lineage: Eukaryota > Metazoa > Chordata > Mammalia > Rodentia > Muridae > Mus > Mus caroli. The sequence continues at coordinate 29,337 of NW_028227475.1, read as the reverse complement.
GTTGATGCCAGGTTCTCTGGTAGAGGAGACAATGCTGTTAATTGTTGAGCCCTTTCAGTGGCCCCACGCATCTTTAAATTTTTAGAAGTATATGTGAGGCTGTGTTTATGTACTTCATATGCAGACCATAATAGGGATTTAGATTCTCCAGAATCAGACACCCTCTTCTGGAGTGTCTGAAGACAGCTATATTGTACTTATATATAATAAATACATAAATATATATATAAATAAATAAATAAATAAATAAACATTTTTTTAAAAGTATAAGAAAGAAAGAAAGACCAGGCAGGCCTCCATCCTTATCTCTGTCTGTCTGTCTGTCTGTCTGATACCCTGGAACTGGAGATGGGCCACCATATAGTTGCTGGTAGTTTATCCAAGGTTCTCTTGAAGAGGAGACAATGCTTTTAATTGTTGAGCCCTTTCTGTGGCCCCACCCATCTTTAAATTTTTAGAAGTATATGTGAGGCTGTGTTTATGTACATCATATGCAGACCATAAGAGCGATTTAGATTCTCCAGAATCTGACACCCTCTTCTGGAGTGTCTGAAGATAGATACAGTGTACTTATATCTAATAAATACATAAATAAACAAATAAACATTTTTTAAAAAGGATAATAAAGAAAGAGAGACCAGGCAGGCCTGCCATCCTTGTCTGTCTGTCTGTCTGTCTGATCCCCTGGAACTGGAGATGGGCCACCATATAATTGCTGGTAGTTGATCCCAGGTTCTCTGGAAGAGGATTCAGTGCTGTTAATTGTTGAGCCCTTTCAGTGGCCCCACCCATCTTTAAATTTTTAGAAGTATATGTGAGGCTGTGTTCATGTACATCATATGCAGACCATAAGAGGGATATAGATTCTCCAGAATCTGACACCCTCTTTGGGAGTGTTTGAAGACAGCTACAGTGTACTTATATCTAATAAATACATACTTAAATTAATAAACATTTTTTAAAAAGGATAAGAAAGAAGGAAAGACCAGGTAGGCCTGCCATACTTAACTCTATCTGTCTGTATGTCTGTCTGTCTGTCTGATCCCCTGGAACTGGAGATGGGCCACCATATAGTTGCTGGTAGTTGATCCCAGGTTCTCTATAAGAGGAGACAATGCTGTTAATTGTTGATCCCTTTCACTGGCCCCACACATCTTTAAATTTTAGATGTAAATGTGAGGCTGTGTGTATGTACATCATATGCAAACAATAAGAGGGATATAGATTCTCCAGAATCTGACACCCTCTTCTGGAGTGTCTGATGACAGCTACAGTGTACTTATATCTAATAAATACATAAATAAATAAATAAATAAACATTTTTTAAAAGGGATAAGAAATAAAGAAAAACCAGGCAGGCCTGCCATCCTTGTCTGTCTTTCTCTCTGTCTGTCTGTCTTGCCTAGCCCCTTGAGTAGCCTAGCCTAGTCCCTTGCCTTGACTAGCCCAGCCCATTGCCTAGCCTAGCCTAGCCCAGCCCTGCCTTGCCTAGCCCTGCCTATCCCTGTCTTTAACCAGGCTGGCCTCGAACTCAGAAACTGACTGCCTCTGCCTCCAGAGTGCTCTCATTAAGAGCTCGAGCCACCACTGACTGTTGGGTTTTCTAAGTCTTACATAGGTATGGTCTGTTTCTCAGCTGTGAAACCTTAATTAACACATGTAGTCTGTCCTAGGTCAGCCATAGCTACAGACTGAGGCCTTTTCTAAAACAAAACAAAAGAAAACAAAAAATAGAAATAATAAAATAAATAAATTAAGCAACCACATGATATCTTTTCTTTCTTTCAATGATACTCAGAGCTTGAAGCAGTTCACCCATGAAACCTCAGCTCCGGACATTGAGGCTCTTTCCCTAACAAGTATTATGGCTGAACCTGAGGGGTTCTACTGCTGATTTGTGTCCCCCACTTTAAAAAAATAGTTGTTTTCAAAGGCTGCAGGTTCTTAGCCCTGTTCCTTGTTACAGTTGAGTCACAGCCCTGAAAGTTCAGTGTTAGTTAAAGGCACTGAGAAGGGCTTCCTATAGACATCAAAGACCAAGTCTTTGTTTTTAAAAAGTTAATCTGGATTCCCCCACCCCCTGGCATCCTTAGAATTCCTAGAAAGGAAGGCAGGGACCTGGGCAGAAGGGTGCAAGGCTACTGGTGTTTGTAAGTGGTAACAGAAAGCTTTCTCTTTTTGGTACCCTACCCCAAGTTACACTGTCACTTCTTTTTCCTAGTTGTTGTTTTGTCGGTTTGTATTCTCAACATAGACCCTTTTCCTTCCTAACCTTGGCTGTCCTGAACCTTACTGTCCTTGAACTCAGTGATTTGCCTGTCTTGCTGGGATGAAACTGTGAGCTACCATCCAGAAGGAAGCACCCTGCTGAGGTTGGTCTCTCCCATTTTCCTCTATGAACATGCATATGGCAGGCCTGTTCTTTCTTTTTTACTTTTCCTTTTCTTTTTAAAGATTTATTTATTTATTATATTTAAGTATGCTGTAGCTATCTTCAGACAGTCCAGAAGAGGGTGTCAGATTCTGAAGAATCTAAATCATTCTTATTGTCTGCATATGATGTATATAATCACAGCCTCACATATACTCAAAAAAAAAAAAAGAAAGAAAAAAGATGTGGCTACAGAGAGGGCTCAACAATTAAGAGCATTGTCTCCTCTTCCAGAGAACCTGGGCTCAATTACCAGTATTATATATGGTGGCCCATCTCCAGTTCCAGGGGATCTAATACTCTGTTCTGGAGTCTGTGGGCACAGCATACACATGCAAAACATTCTTACACAATCATTGAGAGAGGAGAGAGAGGGGTTGAGAGAGAGGGGAGGTAATCATACCTCCTGACGAGTTTGAAGACCTGAGCTTCATCACTCACACAAATAAATAAATGCAAAATATTTTTTTATAAATAAACTCTGCCATTGCCCTTTAAAAATTCCTAGAAAACAAGTTTTATAAGCAACAGTTATATTTACTATATCTAAAGGACAGTCATGAGCATATTCAATAAATAGAAAAAGGCCTGTTAGTCTTAGAAATGGAAAAGACAAACCAAGGAAGGTTTGCAATTACATAATGAGGCAGCTCAGCCCAGCTGTAAGGTTGGAAATAAGACTCAAGAATAGGATACACCTGAAGACAACCAGCCGTTGTTTTTTGTTTTGGAGGCTGAAAGGATACACCTGAAGACAGCCAATGCTGTGTGATGGTGATCTGGTATTTTTTTTTTTTAATTTTTAAAAACGTTAACACTTTTTATAAAACTTTTATAAAAACTCTTTCTTTCTCTCTCTTTCTCTCTCTCTCTCTCTCTCTTTCTCTCTCTCTCTCTCTCTCTCTCTCTCTTTCTCTCTCTCTCTCTCTCTCTCTTTCTCTCTCTCTCTCTCTCTCTCTCTCTCTCTCTCTTTCTCTCTCTCTCTCTCTCTTTCTTTCTTTCTCTCTCTTTCTTTCTTTCTCTATCTTTCTCTCTCTTTCTTTCTCTCTCTTTCTCTTTCTTTCTTTCTTTCCTCACCCTAGCCCCTACCCTAGCCCTGTCTTTCACCAGGGTGGCCTCGAACTCAGAAACTGACTGCCTCTGCCTACAGAGTGCTCTCATTAAGAGCTTGAGCCACCACTGAATGTAGGGTTTTCTAAGCCTTACTTTGCTCTTGGTGTCTGTTCTCAGCTGTGAAACCCTAATTAACACAAGTAGGCAGTCCTGGGTCAGCCAGAGCTACAGACAGAGGACTTCTCTAAAAACAAATAAAACAAAACAAAACAACAAATAGAAATAATAAAATACATAAATTAAGCAACCACAGCATAGCTTTTCTCTATCTAGGTGGTACTCAGAAATTCCAGCAGTTGGCCTGTGACACCTCAGCTCAGTATATGTGAGGCTGTGTTTATGTACATCATATGCAGACCATAAGAGGGATTTACATTCTCCAGAATCTGACACCCTCCTCTGGAGTGTCTAAAGAAAGCTACAGTGTACTTATATCTAAGAAATACATAAATAAATAAATAAATAAATAAATAAATAAATAAATATTTTTTAAAAAGGATAAGAAAGAAAGAAAGACCAGGCAAGCCTGCCATCTTTATCTCTGCCTGTCTGTCTGTCTGTCTGATCCCCTGGAACTGGAGATGGGCCACCTTGTAGGTGCTGGTAGTTGATCCGAGGTTCTCTGGAAGAGGAGACAATGCTGTTAATTGTTGAGCCCTTTCAGTGGCCCCACCCATTTTTAATTTTTAGAAGTATATGTGAGGCTGTGTTTATGTACATCATATTCAGACCATAAGAGGGATTTAGATTCTCCAGAATCTGACACCATCTTCTGGAGTGTCTGAAGACGGCTACAGTGTACTTATATATAATAAATAAATAAATAAACAAATAAATAAACATTTTTAAAAAAGTATAAGAAATAAAGAAAGACCAGTCAGGCCTGCCATCCTTATCTCTGTCTCTCTGTCTGTCTGTCTGTCTGATCCCTTGGAACTGGAGATGGGCCATCATAAGGTGCTGGTAGTTTTTCCCAGGTTCCCAGAAAGAGGAGACAATGCTGTTAATTGTTGAGCCCTCTCAGTGGCCCCACACATCTTTAAATTTTTAGAAGTATATGTGAGGCTGTGTTTATGTACATCATATGCAGTCCATAAGAGGGATTTAGATTCTCCAGAATCTGACACCCTCTTCTGGAGTGTCTGAAGACAGCTACAGTGTACTTATATCTAATAAATACATAAATAAATATATAAATAAACATTTTTTTAAAAAGGATAAGAAAGAAAGAAAGACCAGGCAGGCCTGCCATCCTTATCACTGTCTGTATGTCTGTCTGTCTGATCCCCTGGAACTGGAGATGGGCCAACATATAGTTGCTGGTAGTTGATCCCATGTACTCTGGAAGAGGAGACAATGCTGTTAATTGTTGAGCCCTTTCAATGGCCCCACACTTCTTTAAATATTTAGAAGTATAAGTGAGGCTGTGTTTATGTACATCATATTCAGATTATAAGAGGGTTTAGATTCTCCAGAATCTGACACCCTCTACTGGAGTGACTGAAGACAGCTACAGTGTACTTATATATAATAAATACATAAGTAAATAAATAAATAAATAAACATTTTTTAAAAAGGATAAGATATAAAGTAAGACCAGGCAGGCCTGCCATCCTTATCTCTGTCTGTCTGTCTGTCTGTCTGTCTGATCCCCTGGAACTGGAGATGGGCTACCATAAAGTTGCTGGTAGTTGATCCCAGGTTCTCTGAAAGAGGAGACAATGCTGTTAATTGTTGAGCCCTATCAGTGGCCCTACCCATCTTTAAATATTTAGAAGTATATGGGAGGCTGTGTTTATGTACATCATATGCAGACCATAAGAGGGATTTAGATTCTCCAGAATCTGACACCCTCTTCTGGAGTGTCTGAAGACAGCTACCGTGTACTTATATCTAATAAATACATAAATAAATAAATAAATAAATAAATAAATAAATAAATAAACATTTTTTAAAAAGGATAAGAAAGAAAGTAAGACCAGGCAGGCCTGCCATCCTTATCTCTGTCTGTCTGTCTGTCTGTCTGTCTGATCCCCTGGAACTGGAGATGGGCCACCATATAGTTGCTGGTAGTTGATCCCAGGTTCTCTGGAAGAGGAGACAATGCTGTTAATTGTTGAGCCCTTTCAGTGGCCCCACCCATTTTTAATTTTTAGAAGTATATGTGATGCTGTGTTTATGTACATTATATTCAGACCATAAGAGGGATTTAGATACTCTAGAATCTGTCACCCTCTTCTGGAGTGTCTGAAGACGGCTACAGTGTACTTATATCTAATACATACATAAATAAATAAATAAATAAATAAATAAATAAATAAATAAATAAAAATTTTTTAAAAAGTATAAGAAATAAAGAAAGACCAGGCAGGCCTGCCATCCTTATCTCTGTCTCTCTGTCTGTCTGTCTGTCTGATCCACTGGAACTGGAGATGGGCCACTATAAGGTGCTGGTAGTTTATCCCAGGTTCTCTGAAAGAGGAGACAATGCTGTTAATTGTTGAGCCCTCTCAGTGGCCCCACACATCTTTAAATTTTTAGAAGTATATGTGAGGCTGTGTTTATGTACATCATATGCAGACCATAAGAGGGATTTAGATTCTCCAGAATCTGACACCCTCTTCTGGAGTGTCTGAAGACAGCTTCCGTGTACTTATATCTAATAAATACATAAATAAATATATAAATAAACATTTTTTAAAAAGGATAAGAAAGAAAGAAAGACCAGGCAGGCTTGCCATTTTTATCACTGTCTGTATGTCTGTCTGTCTGATCCCCTGGAACTGGAGATGGGCCACCATATAGTTGCTGGTAGTTGATCCCAGGTACTCTGGAAGAGGAGACAATGCTGTTAATTGTTGAGCTTTTAGAGTGGCCACACCCTTCTTTAAATTTTTAGAAGTATATGTGAGGCTGTGTGGGGCCACTGAAAGTCACATAGAGAGACAGAGAGAGACAGAGAGAGACAGAGAGAGACAAAGAAAGACAGAGAGAGACATAGAGAGACAGAGAGATACATTGAGAGAGACAGAGAGACAGAGAGAGACACAGAGAGAGACACAGAGAGACACAGAGAGAGACACACAGAGAGACAGAGACAGACAGAGAGAGACAGAGAGAGACAGAGAGAGACAGAGATAGAGACAGAGAGAGACAAAGAGAGACAGAGAGACAGAGAGAGAGACAGAGAGAGACAGAGAAAGACAGAGTGAGACAGAGAGAGACACAGAGAGAGACAGAGATACACAGAGTGAGAAAGAGAGGGAGACAGAGAGAGACAGAGAGAGAGACAGAGAGAGACAGAGAGAGACAGAGTGAGACAGAAAGAGACACAGAGAGAGACAGAGAGAGACAAAGAAAAACACAGAGAGACAGAGAGAGACAGAGAGAGACAGAGAGAGAGACAGAGAGAGACAGAGAGAGACAAAGAAAAACACAGAGAGAGACAGAGAGAGACAGAGAGATACAGAGAGAGTCAGAGAGACAGAGAGAGACAGAGTTAGAGACAGAGAGAGACAGAGAGAGAAACAGAGAGAGACAGAGACACACAGAGAGAGACACAGAGAGAGACAGAGAGACACAGAGAGACAGAGACAGACAGAGAGAGACAGAGAGAGACAGAGATAGAGACAGAGAGAGACAGAGAGAAATAGAGAGAGACAGAGAGAGAGACAGAGAGAGACAGAAAGATACAGAAGGACAGAGAGAGACAGAGAGAGACAGAGAGACAGAGATAGAGACAGAGAAAGACAGAGAGAGACACAGAGAGAGACTGAGGGAGACAGAGAGAGAGACAGAGAGAGACATAGAAGAGACAAAGAAAGACACAAGAGAGACAGAGAGAGTCAGACATAGAGACAAAGAAAGACAGAGGGAGACACTGAGAGAGAGAGACAGAGAGAGACAGAGAGATACAGACAGAGAGACAAAGAGAGACAGAGAGAGACAGAGAGAAAGAGAGAGACAGCGAGAGTCAGAGAGAGACAGAGATAGAGACAGAGAGAGACAGAGAGAGGGACAGAGAGAGACAGAGACAGAGTGAGAAATACAGAGAGAGACAGAGTTAGAGAGAGAGACAGAGAGAGACAGAGAGAGAGACAGAGACAGAGACAGAGAGAGAGACAGAGAGAGACAGAGTGAGACACAGAAAGAGAGAGACAGAGAGAGACAAAGAAAGACACAGAGAGAGACTTAGAGAGACAGAGAGATACATTGAGAGAGACATAGAGAGACAGAGAGAGACAGAGATAGAGACAGAGAGAGACAGAGAGAGACACAGAGAGAGACAGAGAGACACAGAGAGACACAGAGAGAGACACAGAGAGACACAGAGAGAGACAGAGATAGACATAGACAGACAGAGACAGACAGAGAGAGACAGAGAGAGACAGAGATAGAGACAGAGAGAGACAGAGAATGAGACAGAGAGAGACAGAGAGAGAGACACCGAAAGACAGAGAGAGACAGAGAGAGACAATGAAAGACACAGAGAGAGACTAAGAGAGACAGAGAGAGACAGAGAGAGACAGAGAGAGACAGAGAGAGACAAAAAAAGACACAGAGAGAGACAGAGAGCGATATAGATAGAGAAAAAGAAAGACAGAGAGACACAGAGAGAGAGACAGAGAGAGACAGAGAGATACAGAGAGAGAGACACACAGAGAGACAGAGACAGACAGAGAGAGACAGAGAGAGACAGAGAGAGACAGAGATAGAGACAGAGAGAGACAAAGAGAGACAGAGAGACAGAGAGAGAGACAGAGAGAGACAGAGAAAGACAGAGTGAGACAGAGAGAGACACAGAGAGAGACAGAGATACACAGAGTGAGAAAGAGAGGGAGACAGAGAGAGACAGAGAGAGAGACAGAGAGAGACAGAGAGAGACAGAGTGAGACAGAAAGAGACACAGAGAGAGACAGAGAGAGACAAAGAAAAACACAGAGAGACAGAGAGAGACAGAGAGAGACAGAGAGAGAGACAGAGAGAGACAGAGAGAGACAAAGAAAAACACAGAGAGAGACAGAGAGAGACAGAGAGATACAGAGAGAGTCAGAGAGACAGAGAGAGACAGAGTTAGAGACAGAGAGAGACAGAGAGAGAAACAGAGAGAGACAGAGACACACAGAGAGAGACACAGAGAGAGACAGAGAGACACAGAGAGACAGAGACAGACAGAGAGAGACAGAGAGAGACAGAGATAGAGACAGAGAGAGACAGAGAGAAATAGAGAGAGACAGAGAGAGAGACAGAGAGAGACAGAAAGATACAGAAGGACAGAGAGAGACAGAGAGAGACAGAGAGACAGAGATAGAGACAGAGAAAGACAGAGAGAGACACAGAGAGAGACTGAGGGAGACAGAGAGAGAGACAGAGAGAGACATAGAAGAGACAAAGAAAGACACAAGAGAGACAGAGAGAGTCAGACATAGAGACAAAGAAAGACAGAGGGAGACACTGAGAGAGAGAGACAGAGAGAGACAGAGAGATACAGACAGAGAGACAAAGAGAGACAGAGAGAGACAGAGAGAAAGAGAGAGACAGCGAGAGTCAGAGAGAGACAGAGATAGAGACAGAGAGAGACAGAGAGAGGGACAGAGAGAGACAGAGACAGAGTGAGAAATACAGAGAGAGACAGAGTTAGAGAGAGAGACAGAGAGAGACAGAGAGAGAGACAGAGACAGAGACAGAGAGAGAGACAGAGAGAGACAGAGTGAGACACAGAAAGAGAGAGACAGAGAGAGACAAAGAAAGACACAGAGAGAGACTTAGAGAGACAGAGAGATACATTGAGAGAGACATAGAGAGACAGAGAGAGACAGAGATAGAGACAGAGAGAGACAGAGAGAGACACAGAGAGAGACAGAGAGACACAGAGAGACACAGAGAGAGACACAGAGAGACACAGAGAGAGACAGAGATAGACATAGACAGACAGAGACAGACAGAGAGAGACAGAGAGAGACAGAGATAGAGACAGAGAGAGACAGAGAATGAGACAGAGAGAGACAGAGAGAGAGACACCGAAAGACAGAGAGAGACAGAGAGAGACAATGAAAGACACAGAGAGAGACTAAGAGAGACAGAGAGAGACAGAGAGAGACAGAGAGAGACAGAGAGAGACAAAAAAAGACACAGAGAGAGACAGAGAGCGATATAGATAGAGAAAAAGAAAGACAGAGAGACACAGAGAGAGAGACAGAGAGAGACAGAGAGATACAGAGAGAGAGACAAAGAGAGACAGAGAGAGAGACAGAGTGAGACAGAGAGAGAGACTGAGAGAGACAAAGAAAGACACAGAGAGAGACATAGAGAGAGAGAGATACATTGAGAGAGACAGAGAGAGACAGAGATAGACAGAGAGAGACAGAGAGAGACACAGAGAGAGACAGAGAGACACAGAGAGACACAGAGAGACACAGAGAGAGACAGAGAGAGACACAGAGAGACACAGAGAGAGACACAGAGAGACACAGAGAGACACAGAGAGAGACAGAGAGAGAGAGACAGAGAGAGACAGAGAGAGACAGAGACAGACAGAGACAGACAGAGAGAGACAGAGATAGAGACAGAGAGAGAGAGAGAGAGACAGAGAGAGACAGAGAGAGTCAGAGAGAGACAATGAAAGACACAGAGAGAGACAGAGAGAGACAGAGAGATACAGAGAGAGAGACAGAGAGAGACATAAAGAGTCAGAAGGACAGAGAGAGACAGAGAGAGACAGAGATAGAGACAGAGAAAGACAGAGAGAGACAGAGAAAGACAGAGAGAGACAGAGAGTGAGACAGAGAGAGACAGAGAGAGACAAAGAAAGACACAGAGAGAGACAGAGCGAGACAGAGATAGAGACAGAGAAAGAAAGAGAGAGACACAGAGAGAGAGACAGAGAGAGACAGAGAGATACAGAGAGAGAGACAGAGAGAGACAGAGAGAGACAGAGAGAAAGAGAGAGACAGAGAGAGTCAGAGAGAGACAGAGATAGAGACAGAGAGAGACAGAGACAGAGTGAGAAAGACAGAGAGAGACAGAGATAGAGAGAGAGACAGAGAGAGACACAGAGAGAGACAGAGAGAGACAAAGAAAGACAGAGAGAGACATAGAGAGACAGAGAGATACATTGAGAGAGACAGAGAGACACAGAGAGACACACAGAGAGACACACAGAGAGACAAAGACAGACAGAGAGAGACAGAGAGAGACCGAGAGAGACAGAGATAGAGACAGAGAGAGACAGAGAGAGACAGAGAGACAGAGAGAGAGACAGAGAGAGACAGAGTGAGACAGAGAGAGACACAGAGTGAGACAGAGATACACAGAGTGAGAAAGAGAGAGAGACATAGAGAGAGACAGAGAGAGAGACAGAGAGAGAGACAGAGAGAGACAGAGAGAGACAGAGTGAGACAGAGAGAGAAACAGAGAGAGACAGAGAGAGACAAAGAAAAACACAGAGAGACAGAGAGAGACAGAGAGAGACAGAGAGAGAGACAGAGATAGACAAAGAAAAACACAGAGAGACAGAGAGAGAGACAGAGAGAGAGACACAGGGAGACAGAGACAGACAGAGAGAGACAGAGAGAGACAGAGAGAGACAGAGATAGAGACAGAGAGAGACAGAGAGAGACAGAGAGAGAGACACAGAGAGACAGAGAGAGACAGAGAGAGACAAACAAAGACACAGAGAGACAGAGAGAGACAGAGAGAAACAGAGAGAGAGACAGAGAAGACAGAAAGATACAGAAGGACAGAGAGAGACAGAGAGAGACAGAGAGACAGAGATAGAGACAGAGAGAGACAGAGAGTGAGACAGAGAGAGACAGAGACAGAGTGAGAAATACAGAGAGAGACAGATTTAGAGAGAGAGACAGAGAGAGAGACAGAGACAGAGAGAGAGACAGAGAGAGACAGAGTGAGACACAGAGAGAGAGAGAGACAGAGAGAGACAAAGAAAGACACAGAGAGAGACATACAGAGACAGAGAGATACATTAAGAGAGACATAGAGAGACAGAGAGACAGAGATAGAGACAGAGAGAGACAGAGAGACAGAGAGATAGACAGAGAGAGACAATGAAAGACATAGAGAGAGACAGAGAGACACAGAGAGACACAGAGAGACACAGAGAGAGACAGAGAGAGACACAGTTAGACATAGAGAGAGACACAGAGAGACACAGAGAGACACAGAGAGATACAGAGAGAGAGACAAAGAGAGACAGAGAGAGAGACAGAGAGAAAGAGAGAGACAGAGAGAGTCAGAGAGAGACAGAGATAGAGACAGAGAGAGACAGAGAGAGAGACAGAAAGAGACAGAGACAGAGTGAGAAATACAGAGAGAGACAGAGTTAGAGAGAGAGACAGAGAGAGACAGAGAGAGAGACAGAGACAGAGAGAGAGACAGAGAGAGACAGAGTGAGACACAGAAAGAGAGAGACAGAGAGAGACAAAGAAAGACACAGAGAGAGACATAGAGAGACAGAGAGATACATTGAGAGAGACATAGAGAGACAGAGAGAGACAGAGATAGAGACAGAGAGAGACAGAGAGAGACACAGAGAGACACAGAGAGAGACAGAGATAGACATAGACAGACAGAGACAGACAGAGAGAGACAGAGAGAGACAGAGATAGAGACAGAGAGAGACAGAGAGTTGGACAGAGAGAGACAGAGAGAGAGACACCGAAAGACAGAGAGAGACAGAGAGAGACAATGAAAGACACAGAGAGAGACTAAGAGAGACAGAGAGAGACAGAGAGAGACAGAGAGAGACAGAGAGAGACAGAGAGATACATTGAGAGAGACATAGAGAGTCAGAGAGAGACAGAGATAGAGACAGAGAGAGACACAGAGAGACACAGAGAGACACAGAGAGAGACAGAGATAGACATAGACAGACAGAGACAGACAGAGAGAGACAGAGAGAGACAGAGATAGAGACAGAGAGAGACAGAGAGTGAGACAGAGAGAGACAGAGAGAGAGACACCGAAAGACAGAGAGAGACAGAGAGAGACAATGAAAGACACAGAGAGAGACTAAGAGAGACAGAGAGAGACAGAGAGAGACAGAGAGAGACAGAGAGAGACAAAAAAAGACACAGAGAGAGACAGAGAGCGATATAGATAGAGAAAAAGAAAGACAGAGAGAGACACAGAGAGAGAGACAGAGAGAGACAGAGAGAGACCGAGAGAGACAAAAAAAGACACAGAGAGAGACAGAGAGAGACAGAGAGAAAGAGAGAGACAGAGAGAGTCAGAGAGAGACAGAGATAGAGACAGAGAGAGACAGAGAGAGGGACAGAGAGAGACAGAGACAGAGTGAGAAATACAGAGAGAGACAGAGTTAGAGAGAGAGACAGAGAGAGACAGAGAGAGAGACAGAGACAGAGACAGAGCGAGAGACAGAGAGAGACAGAGTGAGACACAGAAAGAGAGAGACAGAGAGAGACAAAGAAAGACACAGAGAGAGACATAGAGAGACAGAGAGATACATTGAGAGAGACATAGAGAGACAGAGAGAGACAGAGATAGAGACAGAGAGACACAGAGAGAGACAGAGATAGACATAGACAGACAGAGACAGACAGAGAGAGACAGAGATAGAGACAGAGAGAGACAGAGAGTGAGACAGAGAGAGACAGAGAGAGAGACACCGAAAGACAGAGAGAGACAGAGAGAGACAATGAAAGACACAGAGAGAGACTAAGAGAGACAGAGAGAGACAGAGAGAGACAGAGAGAGACAGAGAGAGACAGAGAGAGACAAAAAAAGACACAGAGAGAGACAGAGAGCGATATAGATAGAGAAAAAGAAAGACAGAGAGAGACACAGAGAGAGAGACAGAGAGAGACAGAGAGAGACAGAGAGATACAGAGAGAGAGACAAAGAGAGACAGAGAGAGAGACAGAGTGAGACAGAGAGAGAGAGAGAGAGACAAAGAAAGACACAGAGAGAGACATAGAGAGACAGAGAGATACATTGAGAGAGACAGAGAGAGACAGAGATAGACAGAGAGAGACAGAGAGAGACACAGAGAGAGACAGAGAGACACAGAGAGACACAGAGAGACACAGAGAGAGACAGAGAGAGACACAGAGAGACACAGAGAGAGACACAGAGAGACACAGAGAGACACAGAGAGATACAGAGAGAGAGACAAAGAGAGACAGAGAGAGACAGAGAGAAAGAGAGAGACAGAGAGAGTCAGAGAGAGACAGAGATAGAGACAGAGAGAGACAGAGAGAGGGACAGAGAGAGACAGAGACAGAGTGAGAAATACAGTGAGAGACAGATTTAGAGAGAGAGACACAGAGAGACAGAGAGAGAGACAGAGAGAGAGACAGAGAGAGAGACAGAGAGAGACAGAGTGAGACACAGAGAGAGAGAGAGACAGAGATAGACAAAGAAAGACACAGAGAGAGACATAGAGAGACAGAGAGATACATTAAGAGAGACATAGAGAGACAGAGAGAGACAGAGAGAGACAGAGATAGAGACAGAGAGAGACAGAGAGAGACAATGAAAGACATAGAGAGAGACAGAGAGACACAGAGAGAGAGACAGAGAGAGACAGAAAGAGTCAGAAGGACAGAGAGAGACAGAGAGAGATAGAGATAGAGACAGAGAAAGACAGAGAGAGACACAGAGAGAGACAGAGAGAGACAGAGATAGAGACAGAGAAAGACAGAGAGAGACACAGAGAGACACAGAGAGAGACAGAGAGAGAGAGACAGAGAGAGACAGAGAGAGACAGAGACAGACAGAGACAGACAGAGAGAGACAGAGATAGAGACAGACAGAGACAGAGACAGACAGAGAGAGACAGAGAGACAGAGATAGAGACAGAGAGAGACAGAGAGAGAGAGAGAGAGACAGAGAGAGACAGAGAGATACAGAGAGAGAGACAGAGAGAGACATAAAGAGTCAGAAGGACAGAGAGAGACAGAGAGAGACAGAGATAGAGACAGAGAAAGACAGAGAGAGACAGAGAAAGACAGAGAGAGACAGAGAGTGAGACAGAGAGAGACAGAGAGAGACAAAGAAAGACACAGAGAGAGACAGAGCGAGACAGAGATAGAGACAGAGAAAGAAAGAGAGAGACACAGAGAGAGAGACAGAGAGAGACAGAGAGATACAGAGAGAGAGACAGAGAGAGACAGAGAGAGACAGAGAGAAAGAGAGAGACAGAGAGAGTCAGAGAGAGACAGAGATAGAGACAGAGAGAGACAGAGACAGAGTGAGAAAGACAGAGAGAGACAGAGATAGAGAGAGAGACAGAGAGAGACACAGAGAGAGACAGAGAGAGACAAAGAAAGACAGAGAGAGACATAGAGAGACAGAGAGATACATTGAGAGAGACAGAGAGACACAGAGAGACACACAGAGAGACACACAGAGAGACAAAGACAGACAGAGAGAGACAGAGAGAGACCGAGAGAGACAGAGATAGAGACAGAGAGAGACAGAGAGAGACAGAGAGACAGAGAGAGAGACAGAGAAAGACAGAGTGAGACAGAGAGAGACACAGAGTGAGACAGAGATACACAGAGTGAGAAAGAGAGAGAGACATAGAGAGAGACAGAGAGAGAGACAGAGAGAGAGACAGAGAGAGAGACAGAGAGAGAGACAGAGAGAGAGACAGAGAGAGACAGAGAGAGACAGAGAGAGACAGAGTGAGTCAGAGAGAGAAACAGAGAGAGACAGAGAGAGAGACAAAGAAAAACACAGAGAGACAGAGAGAGACAGAGAGAGACAGAGAGAGAGACAGAGAGAGACAAAGAAAAACACAGAGAGACAGAGAGAGAGACACAGAGAGAGACACAGGGAGACAGAGACAGACAGAGAGAGACAGAGAGAGACAGAGAGAGACAGAGATAGAGACAGAGAGAGACAGAGAGAGACAGAGAGAGACACAGAGAGACAGAGAGAGACAGAGAGAGACAAACAAAGACACAGAGAGACAGAGAGAGACAGAGAGAAACAGAGAGAGAGACAGAGAAGACAGAAAGATACAGAAGGACAGAGAGAGACAGAGAGAGACAGAGAGACAGAGATAGAGACAGAGAGAGACAGAGAGTGAGACAGAGAGAGACAGAGACAGAGTGAGAAATACAGAGAGAGACAGATTTAGAGAGAGAGACAGAGAGAGAGACAGAGACAGAGACAGAGAGAGAGACAGAGAGAGACAGAGTGAGACACACAGAGAGAGAGAGAGACAGAGAGAGACAAAGAAAGACACAGAGAGAGACATACAGAGACAGAGAGATACATTAAGAGAGACATAGAGAGACAGAGAGACAGAGATTGAGACAGAGAGAGACAGAGAGACAGAGAGATAGACAGAGAGAGACAGAGAGAGACAATGAAAGACATAGAGAGAGAAAGAGAGACACAGAGAGACACAGAGAGAGAGACAGAGAGAGACAGAAAGAGTCAGAAGGACAGAGAGAGACAGAGAGAGATAGAGATAGAGACAGAGAAAGACAGAGAGAGACACAGAGACAGAGACAGAGAGAGAGACAGAGAGAGACAGCGTGAGACACAGAAAGAGAGAGACAGAGAGAGACAGAGAGAGACAGAGTGAGACAGAGAGAGACAGAGAGAGAGACAGAGAGAGACAAAGAAAAACACAGAGAGACAGAGAGAGAGACAGAGAGAGAGACACAGGGAGACAGAGACAGACAGGGAGAGACAGAGAGAGACAGAGAGAGACAGAGATAGAGACAGAGAGAGACAGAGAGAGACAGAGAGAGAGACACAGAGAGACAGAGAGAGACAGAGAGAGACAAACAAAGACACAGAGAGACAGAGAGAGACAGAGAGAGACAGAGAGAGACAGAGAGAGACAAAAAAAGACACAGAGAGAGACAGAGAGAGACAAAGAGAAAGAGAGAGACAGAGAGAGTCAGAGAGAGACAGAGATAGAGACAGAGAGAGACAGAGAGAGGGACAGAGAGAGAGACAGAGACAGAGTGAGAAATACAGAGAGAGACAGAGTTAGAGAGAGAGACAGAGAGAGACAGAGAGAGAGACAGAGACAGAGACAGAGAGAGAGACAGAGAGAGACAGAGTGAGACACAGAAAGAGAGAGACAGAGAGAGACAAAGAAAGACACAGAGAGAGACATAGAGAGACAGAGAGATACATTGAGAGAGACATAGAGAGACAGAGAGAGACAGAGATAGAGACAGAGAGACACAGAGAGAGACAGAGATAGACATAGACAGACAGAGACAGACAGAGAGAGACAGAGAGAGACAGAGATAGAGACAGAGAGAGACAGAGAGTGAGACAGAGAGAGACAGAGAGAGAGACACCGAAAGACAGAGAGAGACAGAGAGAGACAATGAAAGACACAGAGAGAGACTAAGAGAGACAGAGAGAGACAGAGAGAGACAGAGAGAGACAGAGAGAGACAAAAAAAGACACAGAGAGAGACAGAGAGCGATATAGATAGAGAAAAAGAAAGACAGAGAGAGACACAGAGAGAGAGACAGAGAGAGACAGAGAGAGACAGAGAGATACAGAGAGAGAGACAAAGAGAGACAGAGAGAGAGACAGAGTGAGACAGAGAGAGAGAGAGAGAGACAAAGAAAGACACAGAGAGAGACATAGAGAGACAGAGAGATACATTGAGAGAGACAGAGAGAGACAGAGATAGACAGAGAGAGACAGAGAGAGACACAGAGAGAGACAGAGAGACACAGAGAGACACAGAGAGACACAGAGAGAGACAGAGAGAGACACAGAGAGACACAGAGAGAGACACAGAGAGACACAGAGAGACACAGAGAGATACAGAGAGAGAGACAAAGAGAGACAGAGAGAGACAGAGAGAAAGAGAGAGACAGAGAGAGTCAGAGAGAGACAGAGATAGAGACAGAGAGAGACAGAGAGAGGGACAGAGAGAGACAGAGACAGAGTGAGAAATACAGAGAGAGACAGATTTAGAGAGAGAGACAGAGAGAGACAGAGAGAGAGACAGAGAGAGAGACAGAGAGAGAGACAGAGAGAGACAGAGTGAGACACAGAGAGAGAGAGACAGAGATAGACAAAGAAAGACACAGAGAGAGACATAGAGAGACAGAGAGATACATTAAGAGAGACATAGAGAGACAGAGAGAGACAGAGAGAGACAGAGATAGAGACAGAGAGAGACAGAGAGAGACAGAGAGAGACAGAGAGATAGACAGAGAGAGACAGAGAGAGACAATGAAAGACATAGAGAGAGACAGAGAGACACAGAGAGACACAGAGAGAGAGACAGAGAGAGACAGAAAGAGTCAGAAGGACAGAGAGAGACAGAGAGAGATAGAGATAGAGACAGAGAAAGACAGAGAGAGACACAGAGAGAGACAGAGAGAGACAGAGATAGAGACAGAGAAAGACAGAGAGAGACACAGAGAGAGAGAGACAGAGAGAGACAGAGAGAGACAGAGAGATAAAGAGAGAGAGACAGAGAGAAAGAGAGAGACAGAGAGAGTCAGAGAGAGACAGAGATAGAGACAGAGAGAGACAGAGAGAGGGACAGAGAGAGACAGAGACAGAGTGAGAAAGACAGAGAGAGACAGAGATAGAGAGAGAGAGACAGAGAGAGACACAGAGAGAGACAGAAAGAGACAGAGAGAGACAAAGAAAGACACAGAGAGAGACATAGTGAGACAGAGAGATACATTGAGAGAGACAGAGAGAGACAGAGAGAGACAGAGACACAGAGAGAGACAGAGAGACAGAGAGAGAGACAGAGAGATACAGAGATAGAGACAGAAGGGACAGAGAGAGACAGAGAGAGACCGACAGAGTGACAGATGGAGACAGAGAGAGACAGAGACAGATAGAGTTAGACAGAGAGAGACAGAGAGAGAGAGAGATAGAGAGAGAGACAGAGAGAGACAGAGAGGGACAGAGTGACAGAGAGAGACAGATAGAGACAGAGATAGAGACAGAGAGATACAGAGTGAGGGACAGAGAGAGACAGAGAGAGACAGATAGAGACAGAGAGACAGATAGAGACAGAGAGAAACAGAGAGAGATAGAGTGACAGAGAGAGACAGAGAGAGACAGAGACAGAGAAAGAGAGAGAGACAGAGAGAGACAGAGAGAGTCAGATAGACAGAGAGAGACAGAGAGAGACAGTGAGAGACAGAGAGAGACAGAGTGACAGAGAGAGACAGAGAGAGACAGAGATAGAGACAGAGAGAGACAGAGAGAGGGAAAGAGAGAGACAGAGAGAGACAGAGAGAGACAGAGAGAGACAGAGAGAGAGACAGAGAGAGACAGAGAGAAACAGAGAGAGACAGAGATAGAGAAAGAGAGAGACAAAGAGAGACATAGAGAGAGAGACAGAGAGAGACAGAGAGAGACAGAGCGAGACAAAGAAAGACACATAGAAAGACAGAGACAGAGAGATACAGAGATAGAGACAGAGAGTGACAGATAGACAGAGAGAGACAGAGAGAGACAGAGTTACAGAGAGAGACAGAGAGAGACAGAGAGAGAGACAGAGAGAGACAGAAAGAGTCAGAAGGACAGAGAGAGACAGAGATAGAGACAGAGAGAGACAGAGAGAAAGAGAGAGACAGAGAGAGTCAGAGAGAGACAGAGACAGAGTGAGAAAGACAGAGAGAGACAGAGATAGAGAGAGAGACAGAGAGAGACACACAGAGAGACAGAGAGAGACAGAGAAAGACAAAGAAAGACACAGAGAGAGACATAGAGAGAGAGATACATTGAGAGAGACAGAGAGAGACAGAGAGAGAGATAGAGAGAGACACAGAGAGAGACAGAGAGACAGAGAGAGACAAATAAAGACACAGAGAGAGACAGAGAGAGACAGAGAGACAGAGAGAGACAGAGAGAGACAGATAGACAGAGAGAGACAGAGAGAGACAGAGAGAGACAGAGTGACAGAGAGAGACATAGAGAGAAAGAGATAGAGACAGAGAGAAGGAAAGAAAGAGACACACAGAGAGATAGAGACAGAGAGAAACAGAGAGAGACAGAGATAGAGAAAGAGAGAGACAGAGAGAGACATAGAGAGAGTTACAGAGAGAGACAAAGAGAGACAGAGAGAGACAAAGAAAGACACAGAGAGAGACAAAGAGAGACAGAGAGATACAGAGAGAGAGAAAGAGAGAGACAGAGAGAGACATAAAGAGAGAGACAGAGAGGGACAGAGAGAGACAGAGAGAGGCAGAGTGACAGAGAGAGACAGAGAGAGACAGAGATAGAGACAGAGAGAGACAGAGAGAGGGAAAGAGAGAGACAGAGAGAGAGAGAGACAGAGAGAGACAGAGAGAGAGACAGATAGAGACAGAGAGAAATAGAGAGAGACAGAGATAGAGAAAGAGAGAGACAGAGAGAGACATAGAGAGAGAGACAGAGAGAGACTTTCCACTTTTTCAGGTTTTCTTGCCATATTCCGGTTCCTTCAGTGTGAGTTTTTAATTTTCTAATTCTTTCAGGGTTTTTTGCCATATTCTGGGTCCTACAGCGTGTATTTTTAATTTTCCAAGTTTTTCAGGGTTACTCAGCATATTTTGGGTCCTACAGTGTGATTTTTTTTCATTTTCCACCTTTTTCAGGTTTTCTTGCCAATTTCGGGGTACTTCAGTGTGAGTTTTTAATATTCCACTTTTTACAGGGTTAATCGCCATATTCTGCGTCCTACAGTGTGATTTTTAAATTTTCCACGATTCTCAGGGTTTCTCGCCATATTCAGGTCCTACAGTTTGATTTTTTAATTTTAAACGTTTTTAAGTTTTTTTCGTCATGTTCTGGGTCCTACAGTTTGATATTCTCATTATCCAACTTTTTCAGATTTTCTCAGCATATTCTGGGTCCTACATTGTGAATTTTTAATTTTCCACGTTTTTCAAGGTTTCTTGCCATATTCTGGTCCTATAGTGTGATTTTCTCATTTTCCTCCTTTTTCAGTGTTTCTCGCCATATTCTGGGTCCTACAGTGTGAATATTTAATTTTCCATGTTTTTCATGTTTTCTCGCCATATTCTGGGTCCTTCAGTTTGTGTTTTTAATTTTCCTCGTTTTTCAGGTTTTCTCACCATATTCCCGGACCTTCAGTGTGAATTTTTAATTTTCCATGTTTTTCAGGTTTTTTCGTCATATTCTGGGTCCTAGAGTGTGATTTTCTCATTTCCACGTTTTTTAGGATTTCTCCCCATATTCGGGGTCCTTCAGTGTGAGTTTTTGATTTCCTACTTTTTCAGGGTTTCTCAATATATTCTGGTTCCTACAGCATGTATTTTATTTTTCCAAGTTTTTCAAGGGTTTCTAGGCATATTCTGGGTCCTACAGTGTGAACATTTAATTTTCCATGATTATCAGGGTTTCTCAGCATATTCTGGGTCCTGCAGTGTGATTTTCTCATTTTTCACCTTTTTCAAGTTTTTTCGCTATTCTGGGTTCTACATGTGATTTTCTCATTTTCCACCTTTTTCAGGTTTTCTCGCTATATTCCGGGTCCTTCAGTGTGAATTTTTAATTTTCCACGTTTTTCAGGGTTTCTCGGCATATTCTGTTTCCTGCAGTGTGATTTTCTCATTTTCCAAGTTTTTCAGGTTTTTTCGTAATTCTGGGTCTTACAGTGTGATTTTCTCATTTTTCACCTTTTGCAGGGTTTCTTGCCATATTCTGGGTCCAACAGAGTGTATTTTTAATTTTCCACGTTTTTCCGGTTTCTCACCATATTCTGGGTCCAACAGCGCGTATTTTTAATTTTCCACGTTTTTCAGGGTTTCTCGGCATATTCTGGGTCCTAAAGTGTGATTTTCTCATTTTCGAAGTTTTTCAAGTTTTTTCTCAATTCTGGGTCCTACAGTCATTTATTCTCATTTTCCACCTTTTTCAGGTTTTCTCGCCATATTCGGGGTCTTTCAGTGTGAATTTTTAGTTTTTTACTTTTTTCAGGTTTTCTTGCCATATTCTGGGTCATTCAGTGTGAGTTTTTAATTTTCCACGTTTTTCAGGTTTTTTCGTCATATTCTGGGTACTACAGTGTGATTTTTCTCATTTTCTCGTTTTTCAGGTTTTCTTGCCATATTCCAGGTCCTTCAGGGTGAATTTTTAATTTTCCATGTTTTTCAGTATTTCTCGCCATATTCTGGGTAATACAGTGTGAATTTTTAATTTTCATGTTTTTCAGGGTTACTCAGCATATTCTAGGTCCTGCAGTATGATTTTCTCATTTTCCACGTTTTATAAATTTTTTCGTAATTCTGGGTCCTACAGTGTGATTTTCTCATTTTCTACGTTTTTCATGTTTTTTCGCAATTCTGTGTCCTACAGTGTGATTATTCTCTATTTCCACCTTTTTCAGGTATTCTTGCCATATTCAGGGTCCTTCCGTGTAAGTTTTTAATTTTCTACTTTTTTCAGGGTTTCCTGTCATAATCTGGCTCCTTCAAAGCATATTTTTATTTTTCCTCGTTTTTCTGGGTTTCTCAGCATATTCTGGGTCCTACAGTGTATTTTTCTCATTTTTAAACATTTTCAGATTTTCTCACCATATTCGGGGTCCTACAGTGTGAATTTTTAATTTTAATCGTTTTTAAGTTTTTTTCATCATATTCTGGGTCCTACAGTTGATTTTGTCATTAACCACCTTTTTCATGTTTTCTCACCATATTCGTGGTCCTTCAGTGTGAGTTTTTAGTTTTTTAGTTTTTTCATGGTTTGTTGCCATATTCAGGGTCCTACAGCGTGTATGTTTAATTTTGCACATTTTTCAGGGTTTCTCGGCATATTCTGGGTCCTACAGTGTGATTTTCTCATTTTCGACGTTTTTCAATTTTTTTTCGCAATTCTGGGTCCTATAGTGTGATTTTCTCATTTTCCACCTTTTTCAGGTTTTCTCGACATATTCAGGGTCCTTCAGTGTGAGATTTAAATTTTTTACTTTTTTCAGTGTTTCTCGCCATATTCTGCATCCTACAGTGTGAATTTTAAATTTTTCACGTTTTTCAGGTTTTCTTGCCATGTTCTGTGTCCTACAGTATGAATTTTTAATTTTAAACCTTTTTAAGTTTTTTTCGTCATATTCTGGGTCCTTCAGTGTGATTTTCTCATTTTCCAACTTTTTCAGGTCTTCTCGGCATATTCTGAGTCCTACAGTGTGAATTTTCGATTTTCCACGTTTTTCAAGTTTTCTTGCCATATTCTGTTCCTAGAGTGTGAATTTTTAATTTTCCACTTTTTTCAGTGTTTCTCTCCCTATCCTGGGTTCTACTTTGTGAATATTTAATTTTCCATGTTTTTCAGGTTTTCTCGCCATATTCTGGGTCCTTCAGTGTGAGTTTTTAATTTTCCTCGTTTTTCAGGTTTTCTCACCATATTCAAGGTCATACAGTGTGATTTTCTCATTTCCACGTTTTTCTTATTTTCTTGCCATATTCCAGGTTCTTCAGTGTGAATTTTTAATTTTCCACGTTTTTCAAGGTTTCTTGCCATATTCTGGTCCTTTAGAGTGAATTTTTAATTTTCAAGATTTTACAGTTTCTCAAAATATTCTGTGTCCTCCAGTGTGAATATTTAATTTTCTAGGTTTTACAGGTTTTCTTGCCATATTCTGGGTCCTTCAGTGTGAGATTTTAATTTTCCTCATTTTTCAGTTTTGCTCGCTATATCCGGGTCCTTGAGTGTGAATTTTTATTTTTCCACATTTTTCAGGTTTCTTCGTCATAATCTGGTTCTACAGTGTGATTTTTTCATTTCCATGTTTTTCAGGTTTTCTCGCCATATTTGGGGTCCTTCAGTGTGAGTTTTTTAATTTCTAGTTTTTAAGGTTTTCTTGCCATATTCTGGGTACTACAGTGTGAATTTTAAATTTTCCACGTTTTTAAGTTATTTCGTCATATTCTGATTATTACAGTGTGATTTTCTCGTTTTTTTCCTTTTTCAGTGTTTCTCGCCATATTCAGGGTCCTATAGTGTGAATATTTAATTTTCAATGTTTTTCAGGTTTTCTCAGCATATTCTGGCTCCTGCAGTGTTATTTTCTCGTTTTCAACCTTTTTCAGGTTTTCTCACAATTCTGGGTCCTACATGTGATTTTCTCATTTTCCACCTTTTTCAGGTTATCTCGCCATAATCTAGGTTCTACAGTGTGAGTTTTTAATTTTCCTCGTTTTTTCAGGTTTTCTCGCCATATTCTGATTCCTTCAGTGTGAATTTTTAATTTTCCACGTTTTCCAGGTTTTTTCATCATATTCTGGGTCCTACAGTGTGATATTCTCGTTTCCAAGTTTTTCAGGATTTCTTGCCATATTCCAGGTCCTGCAGTGTGAATTTTTAATTTTCCACGTTTTTCAGTATTTCTCCCCATATTTTGGGTAATACAGTGTGAATTTTTAATTTTCCTCGTTTTTCAGGTTTTCTCGCCAAATTCCGGGTCCTTCAGTGTGAATTTTTAATTTTCCACGATTTTCAGGGATTCTCAGCATATTCTGGGTCCTGCAGTGTGATTTTCTCATTTTCCACCTTTTTCATGTTTTCTAGCCATATCCTCGTCCATCAGTGTGAGTTTATAGTTATCTACTTTTTTCAGGGTTGCTGGCCGTATTCTGGGTAATACAGTGTGAATTTTTATTGTCCAATTTTTTTCAAGGTTTCTCGCCATAATGTGGGTCTGACAGTGTGAATTTTTAATTTTCACGTTTTTCACGGTTTCTTGGCATATTTTGGGTCCTGAAGAGTGATTTTCTCATTTTCCACGTTTTTAAAGTTTTTTTGTAATTCTGGGTCCTACAGTGTGATTTTCTCATTTTCCACCTTTTTCAGGTTTTCTTGCCATATTCCGGGTCCTTCAGTGTGAGTTTTTAATTTTCTAATTCTTTCAGGGTTTCTTGCCATATTCTGGGTCCTACAGCGTGTATTTTTAATTTTCCACGTTTTTCAGGGTTACTCGGCCTATTCTGGGTCCTACAGTGTGATTTTCTCATTTTTGACATTTTTCAAGTTTTTTGTTTTGCAATTCTGGTCCTACAGTGTGATTTTCTCATTTTCCACCTTTTTCAGGTTTTCTCGCCATATTCCGGGTCCATCAGTGTGAGTTTATAGTTATCTACTTTTTTCAGGGTTGATTGCCATATTCTGGGTAATACAGTGAGAATTTTCATTGTCCAATTTTTTCATGGTTTCTCGCCATAATCTGGTTCCCCCAGCGTATATTTTTAATTTTCCACGTTTTCAGGGTTTCTCGGCATATTCTGGGTCCTACAGTGTGATTTTCTCATTTTTGATATTTTTCAAGTTTTTTGTTTTGCAATTCTGGTCCTACAGTGTGATTTTCTCATTTTCCACCTTTTTCAGGTTTCTCTCGCCATATTCCGGGTCCTTCAGTGTGAGTTTTTAATTTTCTAATTCTTTCAGGGTTTCTTGCCATATTCTGGGTCCTACAGCGTGTATTTTTAATTTTCCACGTTTTTCAGGGTTACTCGGCCTATTCTGGGTCCTACAGTGTGATTTTCTCATTTTTCACATTTTTCAAGTTTTTTGTTTCGCAATTCTGGATCCTACAGTGTGATTTTCTCATTTTCCACCTTTTCAGGTTTTCTTGCCATTTTCGGGGTAATTCAGTGTGAGTTTTTAATATTCTACTTTTTACAGGTTAATCGCCATATTCTGTGTCCTACAGTGTGATTTTTAAATTTTCCACGTTTCTCTGGGTTTCTCGCCATATTCTGGTCCTACAGTGTGAATTTTTAATTTTAAACGTTTTTAAGTTTTTTTTCGTCATGTTCTGTGTCCTACACTGTGAAATGCTCATTATCCAACTTTTCAGGTTTTCTCAGCATATTCTGGGTCCTTCAGTGTGAATATTTAATTTTCCATGTTTTTCATGTTTTCTTGCCATATTCCGGGTCCTTCAGTTTGTGTTTTTAATTTTCCTCGTTTTTCAGGTTTTCTTGCCATATTCCCGGTCCTTCAGTGTGAATTTTTAATTTTCCTGGTTTTTCAGATTTTTTCGTCATATTCTTGGTCCTAGAGTGTGATTTTCTCATTTCCACGTTTTTCAGGATTTCTCCCCGTATTTGGGGTCCTTCAGTGTGAGTTTTTGATTTTCTACTTTTTCAGGGTTTCTCAATATATTCTGGTTCCTACAGCGTGTATTTTATTTTTCCACGTTTTTCAAGGGTTTCTCCGCATATTCTGGGTCCTACAGTGTGATTTTTTTTTTATTTTCGACGGTTTTCAAGTTTTTTCGCAATTCTGGGTCCTACAGTGTGATTTTCTCATTTTCCACCTTTTTTCAGGTTTTCTCGCCATATTCGGGGTCCTTCAGTGTGAGTTTCTAATTCCTAGTTTTTCAAGTTTTTTCGTAATTCTAGGACCTACAGTGTGGTTTTCTCATTTTCCACCTTTTTCAGGTTTTTTTCGCCATATTTGGGGTCCTTCAGTGTGAGCTTTTAATTTTCTACATTTTTCAGGGTTTTTCGCCATATTCTGGGTCCTTCAGTGTGAATTTTTAATGTTCCTTGTTTTTCTGGTTTTCTTGCCATATTCCAGGTCCTTCAGTGTGAATTTTTACTTTTCCACGTTTTTTAGTATTTCTTGCCATATTCTGGGAAATACAGTGGTGAATTTTTAATTTTCATGTATTCAGTGTTTCTAGGCATATTCTGGGTCCTCCACTGTGATTTTCTCATTTTCGACGTTTTTCAAGTTTTTTCGTTAATCACTGTGATTTCTCATTTTCCACCTTTCAGGTTCCTCGCCATATTTTGGGTCCTTCAGTGTGAGTTTTTAATTTTCTAATTTTTTCAGGTTTTCTTGCCATATTCTGGGTCCTATTGTGTATATTTTTAATTTTCCACGTTTTTCAGGGTTTCGTGGCATATTCTTGGTTCTACACTGTGATTATCTCATTTTCCACCTTTTTCAGGTTTTCTCTCCATATTCGGCGTCCTTCAGTGGGAGTTTTTAATTTTCCTACTTTTTTCAGGGTTTCTCGCCATATTCTGGGTCCTACAGTGTGATTTTCTCATTTAGGACTTTTTACAAATTTTTTCGCAATTCTGGGTCCTACAGTGTGATTATTATCATTTTTAAACTTTTTCAGGTTTTCTCGCCATATCGATATCCTTCAGTGTGAGGTTTTAATTTTCCTCGTTTTTCAGGTTTTCTCGACATATTCTGGGTCCTTCAGTGTGAATTTTTAATTTTCACGTTTTTCAGGGTTTCTCGACATATTCCGGGTCCTTCAGTGTGAATTTTTTATTTTCCACGTTTTTCAGGTTTTTTCGTTATATTCTGGGTCTTACAGTGTGATTTTCTCATTTCCATGTTTTTCAGGTTTCTAGCCATATTCCACGTCCTTCAGTGTGAATTTTTAATTTCCCAGGTTTTTCAGTATTTCTTGCCATATTCTGGGTAATACAGTGTGATTTTCTCATTTTCCACTTTTTTCAGGTTTAATCGCAATATTTGGGGTCCTTCAGTGTGAGATTTTAATTTTGTACTTTTCAGGGTTTCTGGCCATATTCTGGGTCCTATAGTGTGTGTTTTTAATTTTCCACGTTTTTCATGGTTTCTCGGCATATTCTGGGTCCTACAGTGTGATTTTCTCATTTTCGATATTTTCATGTTTTTTCCCATTCTGGGTCCTACAGTGTGATTATTCTCATTTTCCACCTTTCAGGTTTTCTCGCCATATTCGGGGTCTTTCAGTGTGAATTTTTAATTTTCTACTTTTTTCAGGTTATCTCGCCATATTCTGGGTCCTTCAGTGTGAGTTTTTATTTTTTTCTGGTTTTGTAGCCATATTCCGGGTCCTTCAGTGTGAATTTTTAATTTTCCATGTTTTTCAGGTGTTTTCATCATATTCTGGGTCCTACAGTGTGATTTTCTCATTTCCAAGTTTTTCAGGTTTTTGTGCCATATTCCAGGTCCTTCAGTGTAAATTTTTAATTTTCCACATTTTTCAGTGTTTCTCCCCATATTCTGGGTAACACAGTGTGAATTTTAATTTTCCACTTTTTTCATGGTTTCTCTTCATGTTCTAGGTCTGACCTTGTGAATTTTTACTTTTCACGTTTTTCAGGGTTTTCTCGCATATTCTGGGTCTTACAGTATGTTTTTCTCATTTTCCCCCCTTTTCAAGTTATTTTCGCAATTTTGGGTCCTACAGTGGGAATTTCTGTTTTTCCACTTTTTCAGGGTTTCTTGCCATATTCTATGTCCTTAAGTGGGAATTTTTAATTTTCCACTTTTTTCAGGGTTTTTCATCATATTCCAAGTCCTTCAGTGTGAGTTTTTAATTTTCCACGTTTTTCAGGGTTTCTCAACATATTTTGGGTCCTACAGTGTGAATTTTTAATTTTCTACCTTTTTCAAGATTTCTCGCCATATTCTATGTCCTTCCACGTTTTTCAGGTTTTCTGGCCATATTCCAGGTCTTTCTGAGTGAGTTGATAATTTTCCACATTTTTAAGGTTTTCTCCCTATATTCCAAATCCTTGAGTGTGAGTTATTAATTTTCCATGTTTTTCTGGTTTTGTCGCCATATTCCAGGTCTTTCAGTGTGAGTTTTTAATTATCTACTTTTTACAGGGTTTCTTGCCTTATTCTGGGTCCTACAGCGTTTATATTTAATTTTGCATGTTTTTCGGGGTTTCTCGCCATATTCTGGGACCTACAGTGTGATTTTCTCATTTTACAAGTTTTTCAAGTTTTTTTCCAATTCTGGGTCCTACAGTGTGATTTTCTCATTTCCACGTTTTTCAGGGTTTCTCAGCATTATCTGTGTTCTGCAGTGTGATTTTCTCATTTTCCACGTTTTTCACGTTTTTTTTTTTTTTTTTTAATTCTGGGTGCTACAGTGTGATTTTCTCATTTTCCACCTTTATCAGGTTTTCTACCAAATTTGGAGTCCTTCAGTGTGAGTATGTAATTTTCTACTTTTCTCAGGTTTTCTCGCCATATTCTGGGTTCTACAGCGTGTATTTTTAATTTTCCACGTTTTCAGGGTTTCTCCGCATATTCTCTGTCCTACAGTGTGATTTTCACATTTTCCACGTTTTTCAAGTTTTTTCATAATTCTGGGTCCTACAGTGTGATTTTCTCATTTTCCACCTTTTTCAGGTTTAATCGCCATATTTGGGGTCCTTCAGTGTGAGGTTTTAATTTTCTTCTTTTTTCAGGGTTTCTCACCATATTCTGTGTCCTACAGCGTGTATTTTTAATTTTCCACGTTTTCAGGGTTTCTCGACATATTCTGGGTCCTACAGTGTGATTTTCTCATTTCCACGTTTTCAGGTTTTGTTGACATATTCCAGGTCCTTCGGTGTGAATTTTTAATTTTCCATGTTTTTCAGTATTTCTCGCCATATTCTGTGCCCGAGAGTGTGAATTTTTAATTTTCACGTTTTTCAGGGTTTCTCGACATATTCTGGGTCCTACAGAGTTATTTTCTCATTTTCGACGTTTTTCAATTTTTTTTTCCAAATCTGGGTCCTACAGTGTGATTATTCTCATTTTCCACCATTTTCAGGTTTTTCCGTCATATTCTGGGTCCTACAGTGTGATTTTCTCATTTCCACGATTTTCAGTATTTCTCGCCATATTCTGTGTCCAAGAGTGTGAATTTTTAATTTTTACGTTTTTCAGAGTTTCTCGGCATATTCTGGGTCCTGCAGTGTGATTTTCTCATTTTCCAACTTTTTCAGGTTTTCTAGCCATATTTGGGGTCCTTCAGTGTGAATTTGTAATTTTCTACTTTTTTCAGGGTTTCTCGCCATATTCTGGGTCCTACAGCGTGTATTTTTAATTTTCCACGTTTTCAGGGT